>NC_056751.1:491399272-491536772 GCF_019279795.1 Protopterus annectens
CCAGACCTCAGGCAAGAATAAGGATCTTTAGACTCCGTTTGACTTACCATGGACTACAGAACACAGAAAATGTAGAACATTAATGGGTGGACAGGGAAACGTGAGGAAATATGCAACTTATGCCACCTTCACCTTAGGCCCCAGGGAAAATTTGAGAACCTATCCCAATGGAAACAAAGGTATGTGTAGCACTATGTATTCTAGATACACATACTTTACAGAGACCCAATGGGAGTAGTATATTAGGAATGTCACAGGCCTCAGCTTCAAGAATATTACATCATTTTTTAAATGGAATGCTACTACATTCCAGGGGAATATCTGTTTTAGACACATCCCAGAGGAGAGAGCAAGAACCATGCAAGAATTTTATAGAAGAGCACATTTCCCTGATATTTTTTGAGGCCATAGATTGCACAATGAAATAAAAGCCTTACCCAGTGAACAGGGAAGGGGGTACATTAGGAGGAAAGGATACCACTTTATAAACTGTCTGGTTGTGTGTATTGACCATGAGATCATCTGTAATGTCTGTGCAAGTACCACAGGCAATTGTCAGAACACATACATATGGCAGACATGTGAGCTGTACACAAGATTTACTATGGGTAACATTCCACAAGGGAATCTAGCGGGGAATGCAGTTTATGCATTGGAACCTTGCCACCCATGCAGTTTATGCACAAGAACCTTGACAACCATGCAACTCACACAGCCAAATTGAGCAAGGATATAGCAATGGCCATGCTCAAACTGGAAAAATCACAACTAACTCTCATCCTTCCTTTTCTTAACAACAAAGCAAATACTATATCTCTTCTAGGCTTTTAACACCTACCTCCTACTTTTCTCAACCTCTACACCCTCTAAAATGACTACACCAATTAGCCCCCACAAAATATATTTAATTATTTGGGTCTTTTTAATACCTCCTCCTCCAACAGTCACCTATCTCTATAACTCCTATGAACATTCACTCCTCTATACTCTTCCCTTCCCTTCAAAACACACCTCAACACCAACAATACCTTTCTCTCACAACTTCCTAAACCTCATTTTCAAACCCAATTACCTACTAGCCAAATATCACAGACTACAACACATTAAATACTCTAACCTAAAAACTAGTAAACTATTTGAATTCTATTGTAAGCTGCAACAGCCTAACCTTTTAACACTCCCCCACTCACTATTAGATGGAGACATTCACCCCAACCCTGGCCCAATCTATTCCCCTATTAATGCAAACAACAAACAAAACATAGCTAAAATCCTAACACCTAACAAACCTACCAACTCACTCTCAATAGCACATCTAAACATACGTAGTATTTGCAATAAAATTGCTCAGGTACAAGCCCTATTACAATCTCACCCATTTGATATCTTATGTTTATCAGAAACATGGCTAAAACCCACCATTAAAGATAATGAAATTACCCCACCTGGCTACAATATCTTCAGACTTGACCATACTTCCAAAAAGGGAGGGAGTGTGGCAGTCCTCTATAAAACAGAGCTACAAGTCAGCACCTTACATCTTAACTTACCTATAAACTCTTCTGCAGAAATAATTATCTGTAAACTTCAGGTAAACACAAGTAAAGCCATAAATATTATCTGTGTTTATCTTCCCCCAGGAAATAACAGCAATATACTAGAGCATATCCTCAACTTGCTTTCTATTAATCTCCCGCAAGAAACCATGGTCCTCGGCGACTTTAATATAGATTGGAATTCCTGTACTAATACTAATCCCTCTACCCACATTAACCTGTATGGCTTCTCACAACTTATAAACTCCCCTACCAGAACTAATAGACTCAATAACAAAGAAACTACCTTGGATTGGATACTTACTAATAATCCTCAGCAATCCTACACAACAGGAACCCTTCCAGATGATATAAGTGACCACTCACTTACATATATTACCAGACATAAAACCAACATAATATTCCCTAACACTCTCAGAACAATACGCTCTGAAAAGGAATTTAACCCAGAACTTTTCCAAACAGAACTAAAACAATGTAATTAGATACCATTAAAATATCTCCCTCTAAATGAAGCAGTGGAATACTTTAACTCCACATTCTTAGCCACCCTGGAATTAAAGCTAAACCAGCCCCTTGGCTCACTAACAATACTAAACAAAAAATCCAACTTAGAAACAAATCCTGGGCAAAATGGCGTACAACTAAGAATGCAACAGACCACCAAACCTTTAGAGAACATAGAAACAATACAAAAAAAAGCCATACTTCTAGACAAATAGAATTATTATCTTCAGCTACAACAAACCTCTCTCAAAGAACCCAAAACATTTTGGACTTCTATTAATAATCTTCTTTACCCAGGCAAACTAATAACACCTAACCCACTAGGCTCTAACCCTGAGAATCCCACACAAACAGCAAATGCCTTTAACTCTTTCTTCACTGATACCATCCAAACTCTAGCTAGCCACCTACACATCTAATCTGACCACTTCCTCTACAAATCCACCTCTTCTATTTCACCTCCAACCAGTATCTACCACCTACATTTCCTCTCTTCTACATAAGTAAAAACCTACCACCCCCTCAGCTGACAAACTCCCAGCAGAATTCTTGCAAAAAGGAGCTAAAGCCATTGCCTACCCTATTTCTATTCTGATAAATAGAACAATAAGTGAAGGAACTGTCCCTTCAATATGGAAAATTTCACACATCATCCCACTACACAAAGGTGGGAGCTCCAATGACTTTTCTAACTTTCGCCCCATAGCTTTACGTTCCCCTATCGCAAAAATGATGGAAAAATGCATCCATAAACAACTACTCAACCACCTTCTCCAGAACAACCTACTCGCTAACTGTCAACATGGCTTCAGACCTTTCCATAGTACCACCACTGCACTGCTATCATTCACAAACAGCATCAACAATAATCGTAACAATAATTGTCTTTCATCTGCAGTCTTCATTGACCTATCCAAAGCTTTTGACATGGTTAACCACCAACTACTACTCCATACACTGAATACTCTCTCACTTGATCCTCTTACCTTGAACTGGTTTGCATCTTACCTTGATAATCGTCACCAGGCTGTACTCTGGAAAAATAAACTATCCGATCACCTTCCTATCTTTCTCAGTGTCCCTCAAGGATCCATATTAGGCCCACTCTTATTTTCCATCTTCATTAATGACCTGCAAATAGTCATTCCTTACTCCACCTGCATTCAATATGCAGATGATTCTACCATAATCTGCTCAGCCTCTTCTCAAATTGAACTACAGTCTTTTACACAAAAATCATTCAACACTGTTGAACTATGGTTTTCTCAACGCTGCCTCCTTCTGAATCCGAAAAAAACTAAACTGCTACTCTTCTCACCAACCCAAAAGTCCACATCTTTACCTTTCAGTCTCACTTCTAACAATGGTACTCTTATCTCTCCTGACTCTACCACTAAACTTCTAGGAATAACAATAGACAACAATCTAAACTTTGATACTCACATAAACACTACAATAAAGTCAGTCAACAAAAAACTGGGATCCCTCTACAGAATTAAACCTTATCTTACACCAGCAGCTAAGACTGCTATAGCCAGAACCCACTTAATATCCACCCTGCTTTACGCCTCTCCCATTTATACTAATCTCTCAAAAAACAACATCAGGAAATTAACTACTTCCTATAATAATATTGCTAGATTTGCTACAGGCTCTCCTTACAGAACCCATCACTGTCTAAATCTTAAACAATTAAACTGGCTTGAATTTCTTAATCAGCTTCGATATCACCAGCTTATAATAGCCCATAAGACTCTATATCTACCTAACGATATTCCAGTACTCTCTAGCCTCATTACACCTTATAAAAACCTCAAATCTCTACGCTCCTCTAACAAACTACTGATCAATACTACTAAACCCAACAACACAGCATGTGAGTCTTTGTTCTCTAACTCTGTAGGAAAACTTTGGAATAAACTTCCCTCTGAAATCACATCTCAAACTTCTCTCTCACTTTTCAAAAGGAATTTGAAACTCTACCTTAACCATCATTGGCTATGTACCTGTACTAACCCTGACTAAATCTTCTCATATTCACTTATCCCACCTCATCCCTTACTAGCTACCTTTTATGTATCAATAAACTACATTATTGTATATATCTTACAAGTATATATCTACATCATACCTCAGTCCCTTACAAAATGACCATGTTAATTCTACTCTGTACCTTACAAAATGACCATGGTTACACCAATTTGTACTATTTGAAGAGGAAGAAGAAGAAAAAAAAAAAACATTTTTTGTAATATTGCTATCTCTATTAGCTGTATAACTCCTGTTTTTAACTTTTGTAAAAAAATTCTGTATGATTCTTGGAGCTTTTCTCCCCGGGCCTCTACTGAAAATGGACATGTCTCCAGCTAGACTAGCCTGGTCAACAAATGTAAAATAAATAATAAATAAAATAAAATATAACTTGTATTCAGCTTGCTCAAATCAAGGTTCCTATATCTAGATACTTCAAGAAGTACCTTGCACTATGATCCAGGAATCTTTGCTGAAATATCCACAGTCTGTTCCATGTTGCACAATATCATTTTCAGGAAGCAGCTTGTAAAAAGGACAACTAGGAGCAGGACCACAGTTCCCAGTACTGCAGGCAGTGCCAGCAGCTCCAGTAGATACAGATGAGGAAGGCAGATGTTGACCTAGATCTGTAGACATAGTCATAGACATAGATATAAATACATATAACATATGAGATGTATATTTACAATGGCAATTATTTAATTATAGTTCATACCTGCAAGTTCTGCAGTAGACTCAAATGGGTTGTCTTCCATGTCAGCCCTGACATCAACAATTTTGTGTGAAACCTGTGCTAAGCTCTCTGGATCACTAACAGTGAACAGGAACTCTTCTGCTTCAGTAAGATGTGGCTCAGTAGCAGGGCCATCCCCTGTAGCCATATGTTCACAGGCAATTGTAGCTGCCTGATGTCTGGCCACTGTGATCATATCTTATTTTGGAATATGTAAGTCGATGGTCTCTGACCATGTTAATATCACTGACCACCTTCTCCTAGATATAGTCATAGGGGGCTTATTACCTCTGCCTTTCTCTTAGAGGAATGATCCATGGTGACATAGTGCCTGAAAGATCACTAAATGTTCAGCATCACTCTATGGCTGTTTTCGGGGAACAGATATCTTGGGCAGCATAGCCATATATGGGAGGAAACATAAAAGAAAAAATACATAACTAACCCAACAATGATTGCTAATAAAAAAGTATTTATGAATATATCCATCCATCATACACAATAGATATGAAAATATAAGGCTTCAACTTAATTCAGATCTCTCTCACTTGACAAACAAAGAAAGGAATTTATAAAAAAAGAAGTGCTAAGAGGACAAACACTTCTGCAACTCTGTAATGCATTGCAGCATTAAAATAAATAATGTAATATTTCAGGGAAAAACGCATAACAATTATGTGTATCCACTTCGGTGGAGGGCAGCAAGGTATACAGCACAGCCTTAACATACTTCTGTGTGCTAATAATACAAAA
The DNA here is from genome assembly GCF_019279795.1 of Protopterus annectens. Lineage (NCBI taxonomy): Eukaryota > Metazoa > Chordata > Ceratodontiformes > Protopteridae > Protopterus > Protopterus annectens. Next base: position 491,404,856 of record NC_056751.1, read on the forward strand.
CAAGTGACCTAATAACTAATTCAAAAGAATTCAACACTAAGTGGTTAGCTTCCCAGAGAAAACTTTTCATTAAATGTCAAGTAACATTATTTAGAAATATTTTAATTGTCAAGAAATAACTGATATGCATGACTATGCCAACAGCTGGAGAAAGTAATGCAGACAGTAAACCAATAGTTGTATCATGGATTGAAATCTATCACTAAGGTTAAAATACTTCAAGATGTAAAAAAAAAAAAAAAAAAATAAAAACCTTCGCAGCAAGTCAGTTGTTAAAGTAGAGACACGTTTTTTAAAGCAAAGGGCAATGTGAGCTTTTAGGATCCAAACAGTCACCCCTACTATGATACAAGTTTCATACTTACACAATCACCTTTATATACAACGTAGTCAGTCCTCTTAGTACAGAAATTATGCAAATGAGGGGCAAATTCATTATCTTTCATGAATTCCAAAATCTGCTCTAAGTGCAGAGCGGGTAAACATGATGTAAGAACCTGCACAATTGCATGTATGTGGCCTAAAAGTGCAAGAATGAGCATGGAAAACTGTTACCAGCTAAGGGCTTGCAAATCTGTATGATTAGTCTGACTGCAGGAACAATCAGGTTCTCACAGACAGTCCTCCGGTGTACACTTACCATGTGTGTGTGTGTCATGGAGAAGGGTCATGCTGGAAAGTCTGCAAATACATTGTCTAACATGGGAGAGCAACATTTTTAACATTTATCTTCTATGAGTTTATGACCACACTTTGTGCATCTGAGTAAATTTTGCCTGCAGTTCGAAGGAAGTACATGATTCATTGAAACATATAACACCAACATGGCAAATCACACAGTAGTCTTGTTACAGAAGCATAGACAAGGTAATGATGCTCAAAAAGACAGAGAGACACAAGAAAAGACCTGCAGTGTTGCAAATTTTTATTTTATATCATATGGGGAAAGATTACCATAACTGTAGCAAATATCAGAGGCATTCGCACATCTCACTGCAAATTACACAGGACAACTTTCAGAATTTGGTTCTGTTGCACATGTAATGTCAATTGATGCGATGTCATATCTTGTCTATGTGTAACCTATTTTTCCTTCACAGTATATGTATGTGTCTGAGGCACATGCTGAGAATATTTTCAGTGTGAATGCTTCATTGTCTTGTTCAAATCCAGAAAAGGTGTTGTTTTTGTGAACATACTGATGTTTAAGAAGCATATGTTCATGTTGTAAGACAACAAAGTTGAGGAAACTTCAGGACTGTACATTTTAACAACTTGTTTCAGAAAGTTTCCGCTATTTAAGTACATTTTTTTCTTTTCTCGTCATCATTTGCATGCCATTTATCAGTGAGCACTGTTGACTGGCAGAGTTCCATAGCAAAGAAAGAGTTCACTCCTTAAGGAATAGAGTGGAAACTTTAACTTGAGCCACCTTCTGTAGTACAAATGAGCCTGGTGCTGCTAATCAACTATCAGCATTCTGGATAGAATTCAGTTAATAAATTCCACTTGTCAGGTAAGTACCTCTGTGGCACAAGATGTAAGTGAAGTTGGGGGTCAGAATGCTATTTGTCACAAAATTGTGATTAAGAATGTAACAATAAATGCAAATGTGCATTATGCCTATATTTATTACAACAACTATATTACTACTTCTTGCTGTAGATTCCCAATATAATGCTTATAAATTATGTTAAACATGACAGTCATGATACTTAATGTAGAATGAACATGCAGAGGTATGATGTGCATAACATTTTTGTTATAATTATTGTTCATTATTACATATTGTGAATATGCATTTATGACAATGTATCTTATGAAGTAAGTATGCAACATAACCCACCATTTCTTATTCAGGTTATGCAACTGTGTGCATCTCAATTGTATTTACATGCACAAATACTGCCTTTTACATAGAAATCCAGTAAACAAGTAAAGTCACAGACATGCAGGCATTTTTGAAGTGTGTATGTGTGTGTTTGTGTGTGTGTGTGTGTGTGTGTGTGTGTGTGTGTGTGTGTGTGTGTGTGTGTGTGTGTGTGTGTGTGTGTGTGTGTGTGTGTGTGTGTGTGTGTGTGTGTGTGTGTGTGTGTGTGTGTGTGTGTGTGTGTCCAACCATTGTTACATTAGTGTACCTTTAATATAAAAAAGTAAGTTGTTATGTGGCACTAATGGTTAATTGCTAAAGTTTAGCACCTTATCCTTTTTTCCTTTTTAGTTCAATTCCCAGGTGGTACAATTGAAACCTACCAGTGTGTAATTCCCATCTGGCCAATATGTCATAAGTTGTACCATTTTTCCTCCAACCAACTATAATTATGAAAAACATCATAAAGCATTTCATTATTTAACACTGGAACATATGTCAATAGTTTGAGTACTACTCATGGCAAATGTCACTGTTATATTTCTCAGCTTCTGTACTTTTTGATGCACTCATTTCCAGTGTGTCTGACAAGCCATTTCTATGCTTTCATTTATGCAAATGCAGTTGGCAAAGCTATGGGTCTTTGTCCAAAAGCTGTCATACATGAGATCGGAATTGCCTGCCAATTCCGATCCATATTTCCAGTTTGACTGATACAAACAAGGCTAGAAGTGGTAGGGATGGTGCTCCATTCAGAGCATAAAGGTGGGGGGTTGTGTAGTCCCAGATTTTTGTGGCATTCTTTGTGCTATAGGCAGAGACTGCTGCAGAGAGATTATAACTGGTCTCATTATAAGGCTGAGGTGTGGCATAGGCTGCTTCCAGTGCAGCTGGATTTCCACATGGGAGTAATGATGTCACCACAGTGGTATATCGCAAGCACCCCTCAGTTATGTAAATATAATAATTCATCACATGCCTATGATATAGTATTAATTAGCCAGCCAAAGTTATTCATTATGCTTTTGTATATATTTCTTTTTTTTTTCTACTGTACAGCTGCAGAGATAGCAGAAAACTGAGAAGCATATCAGGAGAGAGAGAGAGAATAACTCACCTCAGAGTGTCACTGGGTAAGTATACATCAGGTCTGAATGTAAGGCAGCAAAGCATTTAATCCGTCACTGTATATCCTCTTGACCAGGCATACCTTAATGTTAACATCAAGCATGCATGCCTGCTCCAATAACTCTTGGTTATTGCAATAGGGAATGGGTATACTACCTTAATTGTGCTTGTGTTCAGTGCCCAGAAACATACATTAGACTTTTTTACAGGGTAGTATTTATAAGAGATTAACTGCAATACTGTATGATATTAACAATTACATTTTGCAAATGCAATTATTAACCTTTAAAGCAGATATCTGACATGGCACAGTGAAATACGTGACTCTATAAGTCATATTTTACTATTGTGATTGACTGAATATAAGACACATTAATGCCTTCCCCTCATATTTGGATGTGGCAGGATGTACTAATTTAGTTTTCATATTGGTTTATGTATTTAAGTAATAAACTAATGTGAAATGTCATTGATCTAATTCTCTCTTTTTGTTTACCCTCACACTATCTCTGTCTGTATTTTTTTTTGTAATTCATATATCATTTTTAATACATTACTGCTGTTAACAAAATGACCATCAACATAGGGAGATAGACCAGTTCAGCCTGGCATACCACCTCAGATGGCTGCTACAGCACCACCACAGGCCACACAGACACCAAGAACATCTAGTTTATAGCTTGTCAGTGCAGTCTCCACTTTTCCTGCCCTATCTTCTCTACCTGTCTCAGGTAGATCTGGTGCAGTGGCTGGTGCAGTGGTACCCTCTGGGAGCACTAGTTCTAGATGTGACAATTTTGTCACTTGTTATTAGCTGACAGGGCTGGTGGAAGGCATGAGAGGGGTGTCAGTGCTAAAACTGGTGGTATTGAAAAGGTCCTGTTTCCTATTTCCAAAGTGATGCCACATCCAGCAATGACCCAGGAGGCAGTGATGGCAGTTCTGAGGGTGAGGACTATATTCTCACTATTCTCAGCCTTGATGTAGATGAGTTTCTGAGGTCCCCTAATTATCCCCGGTCATAGTGTTTCCCCAACCATTTGTGTCATTCGACATCCTGTCTGTCTTGTATGTCCTGTATGTTTGTGTCTGCTACCTAACCTACCCTACCTATCTGACACTCTCATCCCTAAGGACATTCCCCAACATTCCTCTCTCTCTCTCTTTCTCCAAAAACAAGCCACAAAATGGGCACCTGTCCCAGAATAAAATACATCCCCATTCTTAGTGCTCCACTTCACCTGTGTGTGATATTGACACACTTGATTTAGTTCAATTGGTTATGCAACATATTTCTGTTGCTGTCACCCATCCCTAGTGTGTTAACTCTAAATGTAATGAAATCATGTGCTCAATCCCACGTTTATGTTGTGAAGAAGTGGTTAGCTGGTGTGCTGTCCCACCACCATCCTGCAAGTTCCTCTATTCTTTCACCAGTGTCCTACTCTCTGCTTGCCCCCATTTTCACTAGTGTTCTATCAACCCCTTTTTCATGTTTAATCTGGTCAAAAAATAGACTTGTATACAACAACACACATGACCAGAAATGACCAATGGAAAAGCCTTCAGATTTTGTCCTTAGGATTTCTGCTGAGAGTGACATCATGCATAAATACTGGGGGATGATGAAACATTTAGCAGCCAATGGGAAAAGCTGAATATCTTAATTTCAGGCACATTTGCGACCTTCACGTCATGCAAATATGCATACATCCACTGTGCTGTATAAATGTATAGTAAAGGCAGTACTTTGAAATAGCTGCACAAACAGTTCTTAGGCTGCTAGATATAAATAACTGAAAGTTCCTATGAGGTGTGTTGAGATAATTCCACTATTTATAGACTTTTTGCAAAGTGTCATGGATTCACTCACAGCTGTATGTCAAATTATTATTTCTTGACATTCTAGATTTCTATCATATGTTTCACTGCAAGCATCATATTTGAGCTGGCTTTAACATAGCATTTAAATAGTGCAGCAGGTGGATCTATATTAAAATCTTGAAGTCTGACAATATTTAATACAATACTGTCGACACGAGAATACCGAAAGCGCACTACATCGAACGTTTAAACGGAAAATCTCCGTAGGGGGAGATTTCCGTTTACTTCAATGTAGTGCATTCATGGAGTTGGTATATTTAAGTAGGGGGTTTGCCTCCCTGCCTACACACTATTTATTTATTTTTTTTTTTTTAATTTAGTATTTTTTTTTGTTTTGATGGCTTAAGACTCCGATCACTGATGTTCAATCTTTACTGATTCAAAGTTTTAAACCTTTGAGATTATAATATAGACCCAGCAGGATACCATTTGCAAAAGCATTCCATCTCCAACTGGGAGGCTTTGTAAACCATCCTTATCCTGCTTATGTTGTAATCTTGTTTCTACTCTCCTTTCAATAGAGTAATAGAGAGGAAAAACCTAAAAGAAACATGCCATAAAGACAAGTTGACCAACGGTACCCGTTGTTCCAGGACAGTCCCAGTTTGGAAGTCTCTGTCTCTGTCCCAGAATCCCAAACATTGTCTTTGGGACACAGAAATGTCCCAGTTTAGACAGCTCAGTCTAAATGGTGACTTGGCTTCCCAGGGTGGCCGGTCCCCCTGCTTTCCCATCCTAAGCAGCTCTGGGGAATTTGCAATTTTTTGGGAATGCCATTGGGTATGGGGTAAGGTCAGATGCCTTCATCCTGGCAGGAGCCATCCAGGCCCTGCTACCATCAGTCAGTCACTCCCTCAAAGACTGCCATTGCGGGGGTTTTGCTTCACCCCTCTAACCCAGTCAGGAGCTCTCCAGGAGCTACACCCATCTGCCTGTTACTCCTGTACAGACTTCTGTCAAGGCCAAAACCTACAGTCCTCCCCTTTGACCTGGCCAAGAGACCTTCCCCAGCTATGCCCCCCCCATGTCAGGGGACTCCGCTGCCTGTATGTCTCCTGCAAGCTGCCAAATTGTGCTGAATCACTCATGTCCATGGACCCTCTTGGGGAGCTTCCCTCTGATCCTGTCCGCTCCTCTGGAACTCTACTCAGCCACTGAGGAGCAGAGCCTTTCTCATGAAGGCTTCAGAGTCCCCCTGCTTTCCCATCCAGAGCAGCTCTGAGGACTTTGAGATATTTCAAGGATGCTGTCAGTTATGGGGTGAAGTTGGATGCCTTCGCCCTGGCAGGAGCTTGCCAGGCCCCTCTGCCATTCACCCTGACACTTCCTCAAGGACTTCCATCATGAGGAGCTCTGCCTGACCCCACTCACCCAGGCAGGAGCTCTCCATGCCATGCTGCTGTCTGCCCTAGCACTCCCTTAAGGACTACCATTGTGGATAGCTCTGCCTGACCCCCCTCCCCCAGGTAAGAGCTCACCCAGCCCTGCCATTATCTGCCTCTCTCCCCTTCCAGACCTTCATCCCAGAAGGGGCATGGTCCATACCCCCTCACCCAGGTGAAAGCTGTCCTGTACCAGTCACTTTCCACTTCTCTCTCTCTCTCCATCTCCCTTCCAGACTAACCCCCACTGGGGTTCCACTTCTACACAGGAGAGAGAGCTCTTTTCCAGGATTACATATCTTCTAACAGCTGCCAAATCATGCAGTGTCATGCATGCTCTAGGAGCCTCTCAGGGGATCTTCCCAGCCTCATGGAACTCTGCTGGGCCACAAAGCCTCAGACAGACCCATATTCCAGATTTATGAGACACCACTTTGCCTTGCACCTAGAGCTTTCAAACACACAGGGGAGATGGCCCTGGGTCCCCCCATCTCTGCACATTTTGCGGCATACCTCAGTCTCTCACCCCCATGGTGCCAGGTTCCGATGAATGTGCATCACTTCAAGCCTCCTGGCATGTGGCCTCTTGCCTCCTAGGTAGTGCTATTCACAGAGTGGCATCCCCACAGTGTCTGGTGAAGGACAGGAGGCCAACCTGCCTGCCCCAGTGTGAGATGACATGGCTGCCCTATCTCCACTCCCATGGGAGCTGGGAGAATGGGATTGCAGACCTGGCTTCCCATGGTTGCCCTCAAGTGTCCCAATTTAGGTAACAAAATGGTAATCTTGCATAAAGATGGCTCTATATCTACCAAAAACAAAACTGATTCTATTTCTGTCTCTATCTCTCTGACTTAGTTAAACCATTCTGTTTTAGTAAGTTGTCAATGTCCCTTCAATTGTGCAATTTAAACTGTGAATCCAGAGCTTATGTAAACAATCCTGTCTTGGTTTGTGATTGACTGTGCAGTAGCCTGGTGAGAGAAGTTTTCATTTAAATGTGTATTTTATTGTTTTACCACTAATTTTCACTGTTTGTAGGAAGGATGGAATATCTTGAAGACAAGATTTATTTTGATTCACATTGTATTGCTTTACCTTTAGTTTTTACTGTTTGCTAGAAAGGGATAGTTTTTTACAGGCAAACCCTAGTCAGCTATAAATTCCCACCAACTGCAGAGAGGACAATCTAGAGCTTATTTTAACAATCCTGTCTTGGATTGTGATTTATTGATCTTTACTTTTAAAAAGAGGTTTGACTGTGAGAGAGAGTAAATTAATGAGTTTCAGCTTTTGTGAGACTTTCACAATCTATACGGTCAGAGCAACAAATTTACTGTACTTAATGTAATATTTAGTTGTATGTTGTTTGTGTGATTTTTCTCACAGAAGTTGATTTAAATTCTCTTTGAATTCTATGGATACTGATTTAGATTATTCTTTTCATGTTCTTTATTAATTTGAAAATGAACATGGATTCCTTAAAAATCAGTATTCAGTATACCACTAATGATTTGCTAAAGTACAAGTATCTTGTACAGTGTACTAAATGCTATGTATATTTAAAGGTAACATCTGATAATACTGGTATCTGTGTTCCTTCTGTCAGAAGTTGGATGACTTGCTCACCATTATTAGTTGTAAATCTAGACCTACTAATGACAGTTGCCCTTGTGCAATCAGCACAGCTTGGAAAACTGTTATTACATATATATTATATATAATGTTAGGCAAAGAGCAAATAGAGCTCACTTAGAAAAGAAAGTGCCTGTTGTCTGTAAAGATCACTCAGCTCCTACTGAAGAGGATAATACCACTGAAGGCTTTGAAATTCTGAATACATATATTCAGCATTCTGAAGATTCAGATCATTTAAAATAAAAAAGTTCACAACAAATAATAAGGAATTAAAAGAAACAGATGTCTGTAAAGTGAAGAGAATACATACTTAAAAATGACAATGCATTGCTATGTAACACACAGATTACATTGAATGGTGACATTTTTCTATCAGAAAACCTTCAGTATACAGACAAAGGAATATTTTTTTCCAAAAGGGAAGGTTGAAAAAAAGAGGCAAGGTAAAGGTGAAAAGGAAGAAATCAAAATTGATTATGGAAGGATTGTAGAACATTACCTTAAGAAAAAAAGAAAAGAAAGACGGACATTGACAAGATGGCTCAAGCTGTGGCCATGCAAAGCCAGCTGGGTGAAAACTGTATGCTTGCAAATGTAATAAGTAATCAAAGCAGTATAATTAATATGACTAACAGTGATGAAGGTTATTCTTTTGTACCAAATGATAGAGCAGATATTATTGAATTAAAAGTTGGAGATTCTTCAGATCTGGTTAGAAAAGTATTCTTGTAATTGGAGATTTGGTTATTATAAGAACTGATATTTACATTTGTAGAGAAGATATTGAACAACAAATAGTGTTATGCTTGCCAGGATCAAAAACTGAGGACATGAGACAGATCTTAGAATGCACAAATGATCTCATCTGCAAGGACTCGTTGTTATGACTGTTAGTAGGGAACTTGAAGCCCTTTGAAATAGCATAGTTTGTACAGGTGTTAGGATGTATTTTCTCTAACCACATATGGAATAGAGTGTCAGGTCACAGTGAATGAAAAGACATTTTGAGTAAATACCTACATAAAATGAATCACATTTTAAAAAATGGAAATGTGTAGAGCATCCCAGCCTAATATGGGGAGCACGTGTTCAGACAGGACGGTATATACTTGTCAAGATCAGCGAATACAATTTCTGCAGAAGATAGTCTACAGTATTTGACAAACAATGCAGGATTTTTGCCAAGTTAAAAATTTAGCAATTCACCGATAGCAACACTTGATGCATCTCTTAAGATTGTTGACACTAGGAGCATTAAGTATATTTTTTTACTGGAAAATTTACTACATTCCCACAAGACTGATGTTGTTATCGTTAGTGAAAAATAGTTAAAGAACAATGACTGGAAACCAGTTCTGTCAGGATGTAAATGTTTTTACTGTAACAGACATTGTAACAAAAAAGTCAGTGGAGGTGTTACAATAGGGATTTAAGATAGTTATGAGACCTTTGATTATTACATGCTGAATGATAAAAACTAATATTATAGATTGTGTAACTGTGACAATAAAGACAAGCCTGGAAAATATAACAGTTGTTGGTGGGTGTATACCACCAAACTCAAGTGCTGATGACCTAGAGGAATTCATATATTTCTTGCATGAAACACAGGATCAAAGAATATTACTGACTGCAGACTTAAGTTTACCAGAAACAAACTAAAATAATATTGATACAACAACATTAGTAACTGTAATTCAGGAACAACAATTTCTTCAGATTGTAAAAAAGCCTACCAGGGGATAAAACTCACTAGATACTGTTTGTTTTCATAAAGAAATGCTGTTACTTCATGTCAGGTTTTAACACCATTGATGTGCAGAGATCATGGGGTTATGAAGGTTAATTTTTTGCTAGATATTTCTGCCAAACTGAAATCTAAACCAATGCACAGAACATTATAAGGCTATATGGGAGCAAAGTAGTCACTATGCAAAATTTGTTGTAGTGATGCATTTAATGTGAAAGAAAATGCAGAAGAAATGTGGAAAGATTTGAAGGAGAAATCATTTGAATGCAAAAAAAAAAAAAACAGCATGATCTAGGCATACAAAATCAGGAGGATATATTTCCATAAGAACAAAATACTTGTTTAAGGTGCAAGACAAAAAGAAAAATAATAAGAGGTTGAACTACAGCTTTGAAAACTGAAATAAACAAGCTGGACAGATAATTAAATATAGTTTGAGATGAGATCAAGAAAAAAATTAAAATTTATATAAATATATTGAGTATAATAAGAAACCATTTTATAGATATATAAAATGTGGAAGGAATAAAGACACACATTGATAAACTGTCTACAGATTCTAAAATTTATTATCAGATAAAATAGATTCTAGAAATATTTACAAGAGCTCCACAAAGGAGTTGACAAATTGCCCTAGTTAAATCCAGATAACCTCAGATACTAAAAACAAATTAGATTATATTGAAAAATAATTATGTAAACTGGATCCAAACAAATAACAGGGAGGAGATGGAATTAATAATAATGACTTGAGAATTCTTCATCAAGAACTTACAGTACCATTATAGCTAATATTTACTAGACCATATAAATATGGGGAGATTCCTCAAGATTGGAGACAAGCATGTGTCAAACCTATCTTTAAGGAAAAAGGAGTCGGACAAACCCAGAGTCATCTACACCCTTAAGTTTACTTTCATGTTATAGAAACATAATGGAGAAGCGAATGTTGGACATGTTCTTGTCAGAACTGGAAAGGATGGGATTTGAAACCATATATCAGCATGTGTATGTTGAAAATAGCTCTATTACCACCTGTAACATGATGTTCTATAATAATGTAATAACAGCTATGAATGACAAATTGTGCTATGATGTAATATATATATATATATATATATATATATATATATATATATATATATATGTTTAACTTCAGCATTTGACAGGGTCATGCACAAAACACTGATCAATAAATTAGAACAAGTAGGTATTGATGTACTGCTGATAAGATGGATAGTTGTATGGCTTACATGCAGGTCATGGCAAGTATCACACAGCAATTGGATGGGTGAAATTTGATGTTACAATCAGGGTGTCCCACTGGGCTCTGTCTGAGGCGCATACTTGTTTAGACTGCATCTTTCAGATCTATCTTTTTCATCTGAGGTGTTCTACAGTCTGTATGCAGATGACTTGAAATTGGGTAGACTGATTACTTGTGTAACAGATAGAGGACAGGAGGATAATATGCTGATAAACACATCAAAAGTTAAGCATGAGATATTTGGGAGACATAAACTGAAAGGTGAACATTTAAAAGTGGCATTAGACCCAAATTTGACTATGGAATAACAATATGGAAACCTTATGTGGAAACAAGCATGAGTAAATTGGAAAGAGCGCAGTGGAAATACAGCAAGGGCATCCATGGATGTGAAAATTTAAGTTATTATGAAAGACTAATATATCTTAATTTGTACAGTGTCTTATATACATATTTAAGAAGAGACCTTATTCAGGTATATAATGTATTTAGCGACAACTACCTCTGGGAATGTTTGGAGTTATCAAAAAGTAATAGAGAATCATCAGCCTAAGTAGAAGATTCTAAAGGAATGAAATGTGTACTAATTAGCTGATGCATTGAATATACTACTAAATTACATTAATGCAGGGACTAGTTTAGATATTGTTCAGCCTGGACACTTATTATGGGAGCAACTGTTTTGGCATATTGGCAGGCTAGAAGGGCATTAATACTCATGCTTGAAATATTTGTATCTATGCATGTATGTATTTATGTATGTAGGACTTCCTTTGTGGCACACTAAAGATAGTGCTCAGATCTATACACTGATTTTTGCATACTTTCAAGGGTTCTACTCTAGGCATATGCAAACTGTAGTTGACTGTTCTTAGTACACTATTTTATGTGTAGCGCTTGGCTACATATTGTTCTGAGCCAGCATTATCCTGCTTCTGCCATGTTCTTCTTGTTCTCTGCCTCTATCTTCCTGTGTATGTGTCTTCCTCCTCCTGTGTCATGCACAATACCTAGTACCTGTAACTTAGGAGGGATGGAAGTACACAGCTTATGGCAACATGTTGTGGGGTTTTGCTTTTGGCCCATTACTGTGGTGCCCTTTTCAATACTGTGCTTAGCCTTGCTGCACTATGGAGAGTCAGGCTAATCCTCCCTTGAACAGGCAGAAGAGCTGAATATATATACACCATGTAGGATGCACCAATTGCAAATATTGTTAGAAAACATTTTTCATTGGATGATTTATTATTTTGCTTGCTGTTACATAAGGTGTGCATTACAGCCAGCAACATTTATTATGCTGTTGGCTGTAATGTACACCTTATGTAATGTTAAAATTGTCATTACTGTGATGATGCCTGGCACCTAAATTCTCCCCTGCCTTACTGTTGTTTGACTGTCACTTTCTGGAATTCATTTTGGCATTATTTGATTGGATGCCTCTGTAGCTAGCCTGCTTCTTCCAACACAGACTTATCACCACTCAAGGTATTTCATGAAAGATTTGGAGAGATGTGGAACTGTAAGTAACTAGTTTTTCATCAAAAAGGAAAGATGATTATTTCAATTCTGCTTAAATGTTTAAGTTATACTTGTGGTGACTTGTATGGTAATACTTCTTTGTACAATTTCTCTTTTTCCATGTTTTAGCCAAAAAAGTTAATTTGTTTGCATTTTTTGCTTGTTCTGAGACCTTAGTGTTATATGTTAATTTGCAGTTGTGGGAAGATTGTTTCTGTATTTTTGTGTGTTTCTATTACCACAGGTAGAATTACTTGTAAACATTATCTCTTTGCATTTTAAATCCTGCTGGTGGTTGTCTTTTGTTTAATTCATAGCTGTGCCAGGATGGTGTACTACTGCTATATTTGAGCCTTAGTCATTTATTACTGCATTTTTTCTATAAACAGTGTTACTGGTACATTTCTTGTTATTCTGGTGCCTTAAACTTTATTAGAAGTTCTATTGTAAAATAATTGACTCTGCTTTAGTTTGCATTTCAGTGCTTTTATATTCTGTTTATTTACCTTCTTCAAGTTACATTTCGTATCTGTCCTATCCACCACTAATACAACAAACTAAAGTTTCTGGAAAAGCTCTGATGCTGGATTTATTTGCTTGGATGCCCATCTAGTCAGCCTACGCATTGCTTAAAAATAAAATTCCAACCATCCCAGCCTTTTGCTGTGGTTGTATTATAAGTCTGTGTGTCTGGCATCCACCCCTTATGGCAATCGATTTCAAATGTCCCCCCTCCCCTCTTTCATTGCTGTTGTCTGTAGCATAAACTATTTATATACTCTTCCCATTTCCAAGTCAGTCTTTTCAATAGATCCATGATACTGTATGCCTAGCCAGGAAACCAGTATTGCTTTTGAGTAAACCTCCTTTACAACATATTGTCTCCTGTTCATTTTTCATAAGCTCAGCAAAGTTTGGAGTCCTAGTAGAAGTCATTTACTTGTAAATGTAACTACCTTTGATTGCTAAATTGCTCTTGTTTAAGTTATTTTGAGTAATTGTTACTGTTTCCTGTTTTCTTGCATGCATTTTACTCTATTTTTTGTAAAACAAAAATGCTCATCTTCTCACTGTTACTGCTGTAAGACTGTCTTGAAATGACCTTCAGCAAGGGATTTCCAGCTGGCTGTTTAATTGGTTTATGAAAGCATTGCACTGATAGGACTCTTCTACTATGTTATGCTGGGATTTTTTACCTTGTGACAGGAGAAGTTTGCCTAATCTATACGGATTAGGAAATACAAAAAAGGACTTCTAGTTTAGTTATTTCATTGGCCAGATGACTCATTAGTCAGTTTTATACCAAAGAAACTGCTCACTCCGAATATAAATAAAGACTTTTATTCAAGTGTTCAAATAGTGCTTGTAAGCGCTTTCGTCCCAAAATTAACTTTATAATAGAACTTCATCAGACAAGCTCACATAGATAAACGTACATTTAAATAGTGAAATTCACATTACGTCATTTCCTCGTACATATTTAAAGGGGAATGGTACCTAAAACAACAAGTTCATAAAATTGAAACAGTAATACAGAATAAAAAAAAAAAAACATAAAACATAGTGAAACAGGTCACCCTTTTTCTCATGCAACATCCTCTAGAGAGCATCCTGCAAAAGACGTCCTACAAAAATTAGTCTATAAAAATAATAAATAATAAATGTCAGTGGTCATTAGTTAGTTTTATATTTTTTGCGTGTTGATACAAATTTTGTGCCTTTGCATGAGTAAGTAGTGCCTTGTGCAGTAGCAAATACTAGAAAGTAATATTTCTCTATAAAATAGTTGCTAAAACTGTACCCTGTAAAGCAGCAATATACTCTGTGAGTCGACAAGTTTAAATAGGCTAGTTAGACATAAAGTGGCAATATTCATAGAATTCAGTATTGCATAAACATTAAAGCAAGTAGAATCTACTACTGATTAATATAATCTTCCCAAATAATGCATCCTTACTAGTCTGCACCAACAAAGCATCCTTAGTAGCCTTTTAACTCCAAATACAACATTCCCTTATTACTCATCAGTCAAAGGACTGGACAATATTGCTATGCGATTTTCTAACTTATCTGTGGCCAGCCTGATGCATATGGGCATCTTGCAACAATGTAATAATTGTCTCATATTTTCAGAGAGCCATTTAATCCTTAAAGAAACAGACACAGTGTTTGAGATAGGTACTCACATAGTGACACCAGAGGCTAAACTCTTGCATACAAGTGCGCAACATGATGCTGAAACCGCACACACAAATTCCTCCTCAAATAGCACACAGAACACATAAATAGGCTAACGTATGCTGAAGCACTTAAAAGCAATCTTCCTAAACAACAAATATTGCCTAGACTGCCTTTTGTTAAGACTATACCTTAGCAAGCCTAAAGGCACTCAGAGAAACACAACACCTAACATCACACATACTGTCACTGTCAGTGAAGCCCCAAACACTAACCTCCTTAGGCAAACAAACAGCTTCCCAAGACTTTCTTCATAGGAGACTCCATTGTAAGATATTATGATGCCCCTCTAACCAGGCTGAACAAGGAAAAGATAATGGTTATTTGCTTATCTGGAGCAAAGATCCACCAATTCACCCATGCACTTAAGTCATTATGACACAGGTACCAGTATGATTTCTGTTATAGTCCATCTAGTGTAAAAGACGTGAGATGTACCTCCCTTGACTATATAAAGAGAGACATTATGGAGCTTTCAGGCTATGTGTCTTAGGCTGAAAGGATTGAGGACAGCATTAAGCAGTATATTACCTTCACAGAGGACGATGCCACAAGATAAGCAATAAGGTTATTGATTTCAGCAACTGGCTGTCTTTCTGGTGTCATTCTAAGGGGATCCAATATTTGTCAGCTTGCGGGAACATTGCACGAAGTATTGGAGACCATCCATGTGCAACTAACAGTGGGCAAGATTGCTTTTCAGTTTATAGCATCCTACAGACCACCCTCTCAAAGTCAGGAATCCCACTCGGCTTTCCTGAAAACATTGGAGAACATGAAGCTCTCTCTGAACACCATTATATTGGGCGACTTCAACTACCCAAACATAGACTGGGAGCACTACTCAAGCCCCAGCACCTTAGCCCAAAGGTTCCTGGAAATTATAAACTCAAATGCTACGGAACAACTAGTCACCACTCCCACAAGAGGGGATAACATACTAGACCTGATCATTACCAACATGTGGACTCTATGCTCCACATCTGAAGTATATCCCTCATTGGTAAGATCAAACCATAAATTAATTTCACTGGATGTCCACATCCCGATCCCACCCCCAGCCCAGAAAACCACAGTGAAAAACTTCTCAAAAGCTAACTTCTCAAAACCGAAGTGGAATCCTTCAAGGCCCCAGGGCTAGTGGAAACTACAGCCCAAACTGCAGAATCCTATATAAACGCATTCTACGGACATCTCCAGGAATGCATGGATCATGCTATCCCAAACAAAATCAAGACCCAATCATCCAAAGGCAGGCGTCCAGTCTGGTGGACCCCAGCCATAAATAAACTGTACAACAGAAGGAGGAAGATACTACATGACAGAGCAAAATCCCTAATAGGGAAGCCATCTCTGATCAGTACTAGCAAAAAATTACAATCCCTCATAAAATCATCCAAGGCCAACTTCGAAAGAAAAATTGCTCAGGACACTAAAAACAATCATAAGGCTTTTTTCAGTTATGTTAGGAACCTGGGATGCAACTCCCAGACTTGTTCTGAGTTGCTTCTAAACGACAAAAAATACACTGAACCCACAGACATCGCCAATATCGTGGCAGACAGGTTCAGTGCAAACCCCCCCCCTCCCCCCCAAAAAAAGAGCAAGTATCTATCCCAGCAGAGGGCTGCCTCCCAAATATCTCTGATGCTCAGGTGAAGGCTGCCCTCTCCAAAGCAAAAAACACTGCTTCTATGGGACCAGTTGGCATCCCGGGTTGCGTCCTACATGAACTCCAAGAAGAACTAATCCCTCAAATAAAACAGCTGTACAATCTCAGCCTCACTACCGGATATGTGCCCACAGAATGGCGTACAGCAACAGTGGTCCCACTCCACAAAGGTGGAGCCTCTACGGACCCTGGAAACTATCGCCCCATAAGCCTGACTAGCTTAGTCTGCAAGGCTATGGAGAGGATCATCATGGAGCTTATAAACAAAGACATTGGGGACCTACAGACACTAGATCCTACCCAGTTCGGCTTCGTCAAGGGCAGATCCTGCCTTTTGAACGTGGTTGACTTCTTCGAAACAGTCACCAAAGCCATAGATGAAGGGAAGGTAGTCCACACAGTCTATCTGGACCTAGCAAAGGCATTTGACACAATACCCCACTTGGGCATCATAGATAAGCTATCCAGCTTAAATATAAACCCCTATGTCACAAGATGGGTCTCAAACTGGCTCAAAGACAGAACCCACAGAGTGAGAGTTGCTGGAACCATGTCAGACTCGAAACTGGTCACAAGTGGCATCCCACAAGGTTCTGTCCTGGGACCGCTCTTGTTCAGTATATACTTTTCCGAGGTACAGGCCAACGTGGAAGGACTATGACTCACCAAGTTCGCAGACGACTGCAAACTAGGCGCCATAATCAACTCTCCAGCTGACACAAACATCCTTCAAAAAGGTCTCACAGAGAAGGATAACTGGTGCCAGAGCCATGGTCTAAAGCTAAATGCCAAAAAGTGTATAATCATACCCTTTGGCAAAAACAATGTGCCCACAAATTACCACATAGGCGGTAACCCATTAAATACAGAGAAAGAAATTAGGGATCTGGGGACCCAAGTTGATAGCAATCTCTCCTTTGACAACCACATTGCCAAAGTGGTTAGAAAGACCTTTTACATAGCCCACCTCATCATGAAAGGATTCACCTCTAGATCAAGAGAGGTAATTGTGCCCCTTTATTCATCCCTCATTAGGCCCATCATAAAATACAATGCCCTGTTTGGGATGTACCTTACCCGACACCTGCAGCAATTAGAAAGACCCCAAAAGTACCTCACCAAGAGGATCAAGGGACTCAAACAGATGCCATATGCTGCTCGGTTAAAAAAACTCCAGCTCTACTCAGTTGCATACCGCCTACTTCGAGGCAATCTATGCCTGACATATAAAGCTATGTCCAATCCAGAATTAATGGACATGCTCCACCTCAGTAAATCTAAATCCCTTAGAGCTACATGCTCGAGGGACTTGAACCTCAGCACTGAAATAATAGTACTTGCTGGAGGGACAGATTCATAACCCAGAGGCCTTCGCTCTGGAATAAAATTCCAATCCATGTTAGGCAGAGCACCTCAGTGAATCTCTTCAAGAAGAATCTTGATGAGTGGATGGGGGATCGTAGGTTTGTCCCGGGGATTACTTCCGTGTCACTATTAGACAGAGGCACAGCAAACTAAACCTTAAAAAGGGCACAGTATACTCAAATCAAGGGGTGGCGTAAGCCAAACAAAATCGGGCTAGGCTTATAATTGCCCCAGGGCAGATAGCCTAGTATGAACCTATGAACCTATGAACATAGTTAGCAGTCCATATTGCTTTGTCAAGGATGGTCTGCACTTTTCCCCTCTAGGCTTTGGAATACTGGCTAAAACTTTATCCACCCCATAGTGCCTTTTTTTAGTCAATGCCAAATTGATAAACCTACCAATATAGCAAACTCAGCTGAACTTCAAGGTGTTAGTGCTCATTTCCAGGAGCCTAAAAAAAAAAAACACTCCCTCCAATCCCTCCACACACTTGAGAATATAGACATCTGTACAGTTACCGAGACATAGTTTAAAGCTGAAGAGACTACACAGCAATGCAAGATTTCAGTAACTTCCCCAGTTTTAGACCAGTAGCTGCACAAACAAGGGTGAGAGCTGAAGGTGTCTCAATATATATCATTAGCAAGTATACCTATTGAGTGGTCAAAAAGGATAATGTGCTGGAGTTCTTCCATGTGCAGGTCACCATAGACAAAATTCCATACCATATCCTAGCCATCCATAGGTAACCCTTCATATCCCAAGAAGCTCACAATGCATACGTGGACCTACTGGAGACACTTACCATTTAGCCTAACACCCTATTCATGGGAGACTTTAATTACCTCTCTGTATACTGGGAGTACTGCACAGCCCCAAATCTATAGGCACACAGATTCCTGTACTTCATCAATGCAAACACTATTGAACAAATAGTGAATACACCCACCAGAGGCTCCAGCATACTGGACTTTGTGCTCATAAATATGGGAGAATGCTACATCCCCTCCCCTTGTCTTATCCTTGCTGGTTAGGTCTGACCATAAAGATGTCAATTACAAAATTAATATCAACTCTATAATCCCATTAAAACCAGTAACAGTACCTATTCCAAGACAAATTGCATTTTAATATGTGATGGCTTGACAAAATTCAGTGCTCCTCCAAACCCTGAGAACACAGCAGCCTATGCTGAATTGCACTCAGAAACTCTGTGTAACAATTTCATGGCTGTATAGAGGGTGCTGTACCTACCAGAAGTAACCCAGGACTAAACACAGAAAAACATCCTGGTGACATCCCAAATTAAATAGGATTAAAAAAGGAGGCAATTAAAAGGGCTATTTAGCTCAAGCAAAGCATACTTTGAAGTTAAGATAGCCTTGTAGGTGAAAGATAACTATAAGACATTCTTCAGCTATGTCAGAAACCTCTAGGGCAGCACACAGCAATGTGTTGAACTGATGATTAATGGTGTCACATTCACTGAACCTGGCAATATAGCAAACTTATTAGCAAACAGATTCAGTTCCAACTTTAACTCCCTCTCACCCCCAACCATACCCAAAAAAATACCCTCAAACATAACCCCTTCAGTTATAACTAGGAAGCATGTACTGGCTGTGCTTGCTAAAACCAAGAACATGGCCTCAATGTGCTCTAATTACATCTGAGGATGCCTTCTAACTAGTCTAAAATATGACTTATCAGTACCCCTGGAGTCATTATTTAACTATAGTTTTGAAACAGGCTTTGTTGTTTTACATGAGTGAAGGACTGCCATGGTCATCCTCCTTCAAAAAGGAGGACCTTCAACAGATCCTGAAAACTACAGACCTATTAGTCTGATTCCTCTGGTATGCAAAGTCATGGAAAGAATTATCATAGAAATTATATACAAGGATATAGAAGACCACCAGATACTGGATCTATCTTAGCTTGGTATTGTCAAAGGAAGGTCATGCTTACTGAATCTGGTGGACTTGTTTAAAAAGTTCACTAAGACAATGGATGAGGGGAAAATGGTTCATACTTCTACCTAGATCTGGCTAAAGCATTTGATGCAATACCCCACACAAGCATTGTCAACAAATTTATGGAACCAAGTTTAAACCCCTTTATAACATGCTGGCTCACCAATGGGACCCAGGAGGTTAGAATAGGTGAGGGCACCATCATAAAAAGGCTGGTCACCAGTGGAGTCCCCCAGGGCTCTGTGCTAGGCCCATTCCTTTTTGGCATCTACTTCTAGGATGTCAAAACCAATGTCAAAAGCCTCTTGTTAACTAGGTTTGCAGATGACAGCAAACTGGGAGCAGTCATTGAATCCCCCAAGGTGAGAACACCCTTCAGGAAGGTCTAACATAGACAAACACTTGGTGCCAAATCTGTGGCTTAAAACTTCATACCAAAAATGCATTATAATACCTTTTGGGAAGTCGGCAATTCCGGGTAACTGTATCATTAATGAAACATGTCTAAAAGTTGATTTTTTAATCATTGATCTGGGAACTCATGTAGACAATACAGTAGCCTTCAACCAACATGTATCAAAGGTAGAAAGAATATCCATCTATGTTGCTCAACTGATGAGCAAGGGCATGGCATCTAAGTCTAAACAGGTCATCATACCACTGTACTTGGCCCTCATCAGACCAATCAAACAGTATAATGCCCTCTTTGTTATGTACCTGCCCAGGCACATGAGCAAATGGAATGTCCACAAATGTTATTTACAATGGGAATTTGAGGAGTAAACACAATGATGATGATGCATATTTCTTTTAGGTAATCTTTGATTGGCATAAGGTATCCCTGGATACTGTTTTGCTGAACCTTTTGCACATCTGCAAAACAGACAGCATCGGAACTACTAGATAAAAATACCTAAATTTTGCTTGCAACATAAATATGACATGATGGAGAGACAGACATGTTTCTCACAGAGTTCCCATTTCCTGGAAAAGTTTCCCCATCCATGTGAAGCAGAGTTTCTTCCTATCCCTATTTAAGTGCAACTTTGACCATTGAATGGGTAATCAGAAATACACCCCTGATCTCGTGCCTATCTCTCTGGTGGACAGAGGCAGTCAGTAAATCACCCCTATATAAATAAAATTTGTGGGTCCCATTTAGGCTGAATGACTAGGCTTATATCTGCCTTAGTGGTTGTTAGCATCCTCTATACCTATAAACCTATAAAGCAGAAAAATTAAGGTTGCGAAATAACATTTCTTATGTGGTATGTTGACATAATCCACATCTCTGTGAAATGCTTTTGGCATAGTCTTAAGGGTTCTAATCTAGAAGTATGCAAAAGTCATATTAAATGTTTTATTTATATTACTATTGTGGAAGTGTTTTCTACTTATGTCATTAATCCACAATTATCCTGCTTATGTCTCAGTCATGGTTATACTTTCTGACCCATGCTGGCACCCTGCTGGAAATAGTTGATTGTACATAGCATGACAGATTACTCATCAGGAAAAACATAACATTAACACACCCCAAAGATGTTAAACAATGCCCCACAGAAGTATAACATTTTTTGTCTGTCTCTGTCCTTGTCTCCATGTCTTTATCTGTTCCCACTTCTGTGCCATCACTTTCTACTGTTCAATATTTATTGGGCTACTGGATGTAATTTACGTGTTACAGAATTTTACCATTGTCATGAGTGTTATGAAATCCATACATACATTCTCCTTTGCTTCAGTCTGTTATCATATTTGAACTTGGTGAAGTAGGAGTCTCTCTTTGTCATGGTTAGATAATACTCAGGTCTGTAAATTTATATTGAAATTTCGTCAAGGTTCAAATCCAGGTGTATGCCGAAGTGCATGTAAATGCTTTGTATGACTCCTGCGGGGTTAAGCGTTGGCTACATGTTTCCTCAATACACAATTATCCTGCTGCTGTGTTAATGTTATTGCTTCTTGTTGGGAAAACTGTCTTGTACAGATCTTGCCCAAATAATTAACATAATAAATTGAAGAAGAACACAAGTCAGATATGTGCCAGAAATGAACTATAAGCAAACTTCTTAGTATAGCTGAATGTGTATTCCTGTCAATAACTGTCCACATCTTCCCAGCCCTTCTGGTCATTAAATAAACCTCCTTAATTCAGTTTTTTCCATAAGTCATGTTTCCACCAGCAATAACATGCTTGGTCCCTTATGTGTTTCATAACACACCTGTACCATATTTAAAAGGACTGAATGTCTGCAACTATCATGACAAATGTTTAAATCATCACAACTTAAACATGTCCATAATACACATCTGTTCTGTATTCCAGCAGATTCTGGCATGGTTGTAAGTGTACACTGAATATTTGCAGAAAGGTCAGCAAGGAGCACCATAGTCTGCTGCTAATTCCCATTCTAAGTTCAGCACCTCAGGATATGATTACAAATGTGCTAATACTTTGCCATCAGCAGTACAAATAAGTTTGTTAGTGCTGTGTTTCAGGGAGATAGTTAAAAAAATTACATCAAAGAATTAGGTGAGTAGGTTGTACAAATTCCATATGTGTTACTGGAAGTTTTGAAACCAAGGTATTGTGAAACAGGTACATACCCCTCACAAGAACACAATCTATATGAATGACAGTTTATAGATGTTAGTAGAAAAGTATGAAAAGCACAGTGCTGTTATATTGGCCTGTCCAGAAACATGCATTTGTTCCAAAACCTGTGATTAACAGTAGCTGATATTCCAAATAGTGGAGTTTTAATATTTACAATTCTGCATTTTTCATCATTAAAACTAGGCTTCTCCTGTGGTGCTTGTGATTCGTACTGTGTTTTCTAGATTGTGCAACTAGTTAGCTATGTGGTTAGAATCTGACAGTGGTGAATGTGTGTGTGTGTGTGTGTGTGTGTGTGTGTGTGTGTGTGTGTGTGTGTGTGTGTGTGTGTGTGTGTGTGTGTGTGTGTGGTTGTAGTGATAGATAAGTACAGCCTCAATGGCAGATGTCCTGTGTCCTCTTCCACTCAAAAGGAAACCTTAATTTTAAAAGCAGCTCCCAATACATGTTATCTCACAACTAATGCAAACATCTACTCTATAACACACCAATGAGGTCATCCTGTCAAAAGTGCTCTATCTCCCATTGAGTCATACTGCTGATGTGATGCTTATGACTCATACTGTGTTCTCTAGATTGTATAACAAGATAAGAAGGTGCCTCTAATTTGTCAGTGTTGAACATGTGTCTTTCTGTGTGGTTCTAGTGATAAGCAAGTAAAGCCACAGCAATAGTTGTGCTGTTTCCACTTCCACTCGGAACAAAATTTTAAATTTGGACACAGCTCCCTCTGCACTTTATGCAACGTTTAACACAAACGTCTTCTCTGCAACACACTGATGATGTCATCCTATCAAATGTGCACCCCTCCCCCAAGAGTCAGATTTTTGCTGTGGCACTTGCAGTAAATACTGTGTTTTCTAAATTGTGTGGAAAGATAGGTTGACTGTTCAATTCTCACAGTGATAAACATGTGTGCATGGCTTAAAAGTCAGGTACATATAGCTTCCTAAACTGATGTGCTGTATCTACTTAGACTTAAGGGAACAATTTAACATGAGAGTTGATTCTCTTTTCCCACTTTTACCACAAACAGGTTCACTTCAACACACTTTCATAAGTGCAGTCTCTCAATATAAAAGTCTGACTTCTCCTATGGCTATTGTAGCTAAAATTGTGTTCCTTAGATTGTGAAACTAGATAGATTTAAATCAAGAAACAAGATTAATTATTATTACATCAATATGGATCTATTTATGTTTAACTTTTTGTGACATAATCACATTTGATTGCATTAACTGAATACATTTTCCTGCATTTACTTCCCCCTCTTACTTATATCTGTACTATCTCCATTGCATTGCATGTGCATTCTCCCCGTTTAATATCCCCTGCACCTTAATTCTTGTAATCTACTTATGTTACTTCATATATAAACTGTCTGTGCATGCTTGCATAATAGGTTTGCTTACAGACAAGCTGTTTTGTTTACATTGTGAACTTGTGATTTTCAATGAGTGTTGCTGCTTATTGCATCAAGGTGCTTAAATTGTGTAGGCTTTGTGTGAAGCCTACACAATTGTTAATGAATCCCAGGGATTGTCAAAAATTTTAAGTACAAATTAAGATCTAATGCTTTAAAACACTGAAACTGGGCTACTTTTTACAAATAAGTATTTTTGTAGTTATTTTACATACACCCGACCATTTCATTAGTTCTGTTTTATGTTTAGTAACAAAAGCACTTACTGAGTTTCTTTTTCTGTTTGTTTTAATGTGTATTCACTCAATTTTACATTGTTGTCTAAAAAAGCAAGCCTCACTCATTTAACTTGCACTTGATTTCAGTTTTTGACCATCCTGACAAACTGTTGCATGCTACAATACCTGCAGAGTGCCAAAATATTCCGTAACTGCCCCATGTCACAAAATAGGATAAAGGTGGTATTAAAAAATTAATAAAGATCTACTGCATGATAACAATTGCCTAAAATCAGGTAGTTGGTGGATCATTATTTCTGTAATAACAAAAAGGTTTGTCAATGTCTCAAAATTCAAATGCATGGTGTGATAGGATATGCGCAAAGTAAGTGATACCTGCCCTCATGAACACGTTTTAGACTAGGAGGTAAGAAAAGATAGAATAAACAAATAGAATATTGTTTATAAATGTTGCCGACTAAATAGCTTCATGAATTGTTATGAATTTATTCTACATAACTATTTTGGAGGGTAGGATACTGACTCCTCTAAGGAATACCGATGATGCTTAAAATTATGGTAATATGTATCGCCTTGTCAAATATCAAGGAAAGAAGGACAATCATACAGAGCTATTCAATCTCAGTAAAATTCAAATCCATATTCCATGGGTAAGCAGTCATGTTATTTATGTTTTATGTTCATTTTTCTCGTACAGCTCATTATATTGCTTTATAATTATTCCTTGTTTATATTTTCTTCTATCTTTAATATATTTTTTTTTTATTTTGAGAAATAATACCAAATGTCTGACTGATATTTATCACATGACTTTTAGCTTCCTTGAAAATGGGAGAAAGCACTCAACCCAAATACTCTAGATGATTTTATGTAATAAAATGCAATGATTTGTAATATCTTTCATGCATTTTACCTACTGACATTCGCAAGGTCATCTCCATAGCAATTCTTGCAGGTTCTCCATATGTTGAGTTAAACTAAGGCGCAATTATTCAGTTTTCTAAATTAAGAAAAAATGAATAAGAATAGACATTTTTATTGTACACAGTTATTTAAAACACAGGGTAATTTCCTTTTGTTTCAGTACAGACCAGAATGTATGAATTTGTTTCAAAATCAAGCGAGATCCAGATTTTTCTTTAGGGACATAATTCTCAGAATTACATCACTGGAACTATTGTTTTCTTTTTGTAATTAACTTTAGTTCTAAACATTCACAAGCAATATATTTATCTAACAGTATACAGATAGATACAGAGAGAGAGAGAGAAAACAAAGGTTTTGGTCTGTGATGAAAATATGTCAACAAGATAAAATAGAATGATACAGAAGTGCAGGTGTATGAAAATATTAAATTGCCACTGTCTAGGGAAAAAATGAATTGCAGCAGGTATTTGATAGAATTCTTGCAGAATATTTTATTCTGACATTCTAACTAATTCCAAAAAGTATATTTAATTAACATTAAGAAGTGTTTTCCATTAATGTAATGATGATGACTTACTGCACATAAGAAGCAACCATTTAATTAGAAATCTCTCTCTCTCTCTCTCTCTCTCTCTCTCTCTCTCTGTGCAGTTCCCTTTTCACAATAATCTGATGACTAACTGTGACAGAGAGGGAGACTTGGAAAGAGTGCAAGAGAGCAAAATAAAGTGAGAGAGAGAGATGCCATTAACCTAGTTATTTTCAAACATGTTCTTCTTCTACAACAGCATCACAGAAAACCACCACAAAGACACACATAGAGTTTGCTGTTTGCAGGAAAATCAAATGTCACGCAACCTGCAGAGAATTCATAATAATTTATTCCTCAAGTAAAATGAAGACAGTACTACTAAAAGTAACTTTAAAAACTAAACTTTTTCCAATGTCATTAACCTTTGAGGTTATCTAATTAGTTAGAGAATCACAACAGATGTCGCGGATTAGTATACTTGAGGGGTCTTAGCCTCCCACATAAAATGCTTTATTCCTGACCTGACTTGGTTTAACCATTCCCATAAAATATGTTATTTCTGCCAAGCATAAGAGTTAGTCATATTCCTATTCAGTTATCTAATGTCAAAGGAATGAGTATTGATGAACTGATCACAGACAAAGCAATTTCTATAAAAAAAAAAAAAGAAAAAGTAGATTTGAGAGCCTAAGAAGCCCTACAAAGAAGACCATTCCTTGTTTACTGAGTATTCTCAAGTGTTGCAGCATACCTTAGACAACTGGTGTTCCCTTTGCCATGTTCTTCCCTTACTGCCTCTGACATATTTTTGAACATGAGTGATGACTTACATAGCACCACTGCATTAGGCAATGTATGCCATTTCTCTGTCTCCCTTTCTGTGAGGTGTTAGTCCTAATAGTCTGTGTTGAGCCAACCCGTGTTCTAGTAAGCACCATGTTATCTACTCCTGTTTGTGCCCCTTCACTTTATCTTCAATCCTTTTACTTCACAAGAACAATGTAACATGATAACTTCTGCCCTTCACTTCTCTTTTGTATCATACGCATGCCTAGCTGTTTCATAATCTTCTCACATCCCAGTCTCTCCATTCCTTTTGGCAATTTGGTATCTCATGAAAAAATAAAAAGCAGTCCAACCACTGCAGTAAGGTGCCGATAATTTATAAAACAGTCTAAAATCACACAACAAATGACCACCTTTGTCTCAGAACTGAAGACTTCATCAGATAACATACTTAAACACTTCTCATACTTTTATACCATTAACTAGTTGGTTATTGGTTGATCACATGAATCATTTGACTGTACACATTGCTAACCCTTAATCATTTGACTGTTAATTTGGTAAATCAATTATGCAGACTTTCCACCAGCAAAAACATTAATTATTTCTATAAACAGCAGAACTAGGACACAGTACTCCAGAGGCAGCTGTACCAATGCTTCTTAAAGTAGGAATGAAAGTATTCTTAGTACTATTATTCATATTTCATAGTTGAGATCCTCTTCATATTTGCTACAGTATAATAAATACAATATAATGTGTTTTTATGTTTTCTGGATTGTAGTGTAACGTCTTTTGTATTCCGTAACTCTTTGACATAATGCACATTGTTGCTGGCCTCTGTACTGTCATATACTATTGTCACTTCCACAAGGAAGATACATTTTGGTGATATGAAGTGAACAGTTGCTCTATAACAGAAGTGGAAATAGTTAGCAAACTAGATAAAGTTTTTATTGAGCAAATCAAATGTGGCTTGCTAAGAGGAGCATTAGCTTGATACATTTAATCATTTTCACTGAAACATTTGCTAGCTGAGTCTTTATGAAGATATTTCATTGCAGATACTTTGAAGCTAACCACTAAGTCTTTAAACTTTATATTAGAAGGTAAATTATTTCACAGCACTGGTCTTAGTTTGGAAAAATGTATCTCACCCAGAGTTGTTTTAAAAGGTGACCTGCCAGGCTGCAAAGTAGGAATTTTATCCTGGGAATTTCGTATGAAGTATACTTGTTCTCTAGAGGGAACACAGAAACCTTTTTGAGGAGGGCAATAACAACTTTACATTTTAGGGTGACAAGTAAGTAGTTTGCTCTTTCAGTAACAGAGAAACAATTAAGCATTTACAAAAGGAGGCAGTGGGGAGTGCAGAAGTAAGCAAGAATAGCAGATCTGCATACATTGTTTAATACATTCTGTAGCTATAGTGTATTTTATCCTAAATGAAATGTTAACAGCAGTAGGCTGCACTCAAATTTAGCTAGATTTACATTTTTGGCTATGGGCTGTCTAGCTATTAGAAAGAGAAGGTGGGAGATTCTGTATAGTTTGAGCTGAGAAAGGACTTTAGTGGTGATGTTATAAGTGTGGGTAGTGAGGGTGAGACAACAATCAAGGGTGAGGCCTATGTACTTATATGCTGAATGAAAGGGGATAATATTGATTTTTTTTATTTTCAATAATATAAATAATTGGAAGCAGATGGGTTTGTGAGGGGAGAATAGCATGCCATTGTTTTTACTTTGGTTAATTAGAAGTTGATTTTATGCTTTAGGTGCTACTTTTTTGGGGTGCATGGGAGGCTTCAGAGCTTTCTGCATATCCCTAGTTATATGGTCTGTTTCTCCCAAATTCCTGCTACTTATAAGTATACAAACTTCAAATGAGTTACAACTTTGGAATAAGGGAAACACTTTAAGATTAATTATATCCAAATCTAGCAAGTAGGGATAAGGTACATATCTCAAAAAGCATTCAAAAAACAAACAGCCAGCACACAAAAAGCAGCAGAATAAATGTATTCACTTGTGTAACATTCCCCAAAAGAGGGGTAAAATAAGCATAATGGTTTTGGCTACAAAGCCTTCATCAGTGCAATACCTACCCTCCATCCTATTCCCTCATTAAATAATTTACAAAAAATTCTTATTGGTTGATCACAAGTGCTCATTAAGTCCTGGAGAAAAAAGTGCTCCTAATAAAATTATCCATTTCTTTTCCTTTCTATTTAATATATTATGCCAACCCATTTTATTTGTATTTTGCAACATAATTCTATCTATAATAACAAATCTGAACCTGGCAGTAGGATGTTTAATTTTGTGTTTATATATGGCTTTTGACTGATGACCTCATTTAACATCACTGCGGTGCTCAGAAATCTGTAGTTTTAGTGGGCGAGAAATTTGTACAACATAACATTTATTTATTTATTTATTTACATTTGTTGAACGGAAGTGTCCGACTGGACGTAGGTCCATTTTCAGCGGAGGCCCGCGGAGAAAAGCTCCACAGTTAAAATAAACAGACAGTAGTTACATTGGGTTACATAACGATTAACAATTTAGCATAGCAATTACTTACAACATATTTACAGAAGAAGAACATAGTACATCAGTAGACAACTAGAATCTTTATCTGTGAAGTACATAACAGACATTAACAAATGTTACAATAAGAAGTTCCTGCTGTATAATAAGTACTAGGCTTATGAGCATGTGAGCTTGCTATAATCAAGGTAGTTAGTGGAGTGGAAAGAAAGGTAGTGGTTGGATGAGGTGAGCGATATTAGAGTGGGAGTTGCAAGGGCATAGCCAGCATGTTTTTAGGTGCGCTTTTAGTAAAGTTTTGAAGTGGGTGCATGATGGTACGGAGGTAATTGTGGGTGGAAGTGAGTTCCATAATTTGGTTATGGTGCAAGAGAACAGTGCTTCACCAGCAGAGTTATTGGCTTTAGTGATCTGCAAGTGATTTTTGTTGCTGAATCTTAGTGGTCTGGTGGTGCGATAGGGTTGGAGTAGATTCTGGAGGGCAGGGCAATCCCCATGGACATATATGTCAAAGACCCTTGATGTATTTTGAGTACTAAATCGGGTGGTCTTATATATATGTGGACAAAAACTACAATGATTACAAGGACGACAGCCATTTAATGTTCCCCTTGTATAGTTTGTTGCAATCTTGTAGTCCTGTTATCCAATTTCTTATGACGATTTAACATATTGCTCAACATCTTACCTTTTCTATAAGAAAAACATCTCAACGGTATCAGTTCATTCAAAGTGTCATCAGATACTAATATACCCCAAATGTTTGTGTATCAATTTCATCAAAAAAGACGTGTTACTACCATAACTATTAGTAAACCTAAGTACATTAGTACTATGATTATTTTTTTTGTTATATTTAAGTAAATTCAACCTGTCCATCTGTCTGACAGCATCCCTAGATGAAATAATATCCTCATATCTATATCCTGTTTAATGAGGGAATAGGATGTAGGGTAGGTATTGCACTGATGAAGGTTTGTAGCCGAAACTGGTATGCTTATTTTACCCCTGTTTTGGGGACTGTTGCACAAGTGAATACATTTGTTCTGCTGCTTTTTGGGAGCTGGCTTTTTGTTTTTTGAACACTCTAAGATATTACATCCTCAAGCTGCATATACTCCCTCACATTCACTTTTTCAGTTCTGCTAATCCAGGGATCAGAATCACAGCCCTCATAATTGCAACAGGCACCTAAATACAAATGACATACTGTTGGTTACAATGCATATGTGTTAGCTAGTATTCAGGCTGTAGCTGTATATATGGACTGTGGTGTTCGAAAAGATAGAATTCTACTTCAGGTAAGTGCAGTACACACTAAAGTCACACAGGACACAGATCGGACAAATACAGTGTCTGCAGATTAACTTCAGTAATGTCATCTTCCATTAACATTTGTGCAGCAATCAATCTAACATATTACACTCTTTCATCTCCACATGGTTGAAAGGCTGACTCATGCTTCATCTGTGACTGCTAGAGCCCAAAGTGCTTAGAGTAGCTTATAGATTCATAGGTGGTTATTGGGCTATTGGCTCGAAGGTCTTTATATGCCTAGCCGTGTGTGCCCAATATAATACTAGAGAAACCTAATATATAGGATCTTGCCTAAACTCAAGATCTTAGTAAGCAACGAATGCCCATATCTAGGAGGGTCATAGTTGAAATCCCAAGCATAAATTTACAGTTCCCCATTCAGTCATCAAGGCTATGCTTAAACAGGGTCACAGAAGGATTTTGTTTGATGTGAACTGGTAGCCTATTCCATATGAGTGGCAACCTCTGAATGACATATCTGTCTTTCCTGCAGTTCCTCTTCATGTCACAGGCAAGGATAAGGTCCCTGGAGCGGGTGACCTGTGTCCCATTTGACTTGTGGATGTGCAACATTTCCATTAGGTTTGGATCCAAGTTTGCTCTGTAGGCCAGGCACAAGTATCCTCCATGCAGTCTGTGTAATATAAGGACACACTTGCCAACAGAGAGACCATGTACAAAATGGACATGATGGCGGGAGGAAATCTCTATGGTTTCGACTACTTTTCTGAACACATGGCTTTTAATTACCTGGTACAATATTTCTTGGCAATAATACAATAATTTGTCATTCCAAAGGGCACATTGATTTGCTAGAGGTGTTCCTGAAGAAAGCGCCCATATTGCCAGAAATGGGGCAGCGAGGAGTGCTGAGACAACCCGTATTGCATAGATACTTTACCACACTGAATGTTTGACCTGTTGGTAAGCATTGCTCCATTTAAGCAGGTACATCTATTAAAGGAGGCACAGGAATGTCACATATGGTTACTGGACACCAACATGAGTTGCATCTCCATAAATGATACAAGCTGGCTGTAGAAGGAGCAAGAAGTATTGGCTACAATACGATCCCTGCCAGTGCACTTGACCCTGCATCATCTCAAGGGCCTATGCAAGCCTAGCCAACAAGGTTCCCTGGCTTACGCCACCCAAGAAAGTTATTTTCCTGTGCCACTGTCGAGCAGAGACACAGAAGTGATCCCTGGGGTGTATTTCCTATTTCCCATCCATTCATCAAGACTTTTCTTGAAGAGTGCTAATGAAGAACTTTGCTTGACACAGATGGGTAGCCTGTTCCAGAGTATGGGAAGTCTCTGGGATAGGAATTTATCCGTCCAGCATGTCCTGTTTATTGTGGTGACAAGGTTTAGGTCCCTAGAGCGTGTAGCTCGGAGGGATTGTGATTTCTTTAGGTATAGCATGTCCAACAGCTCTGGGTTTGACATAGCTTTATATGTTAGGCAGAGATCACCTCTGAGTAGGCGATATGCTATGGAGTAAAGCTGGAGTTTTTTGAGGCGGTCAGTGTAGGGCATTTGTTTGAGTCCAATAATCCTCTTTGTGAGGTACTTCTGTGGCCTTTCCAGCTGCTGCAGATGTCTTGTGAGGAACATTCCAAAAGGTGCATTATACTCTATAATGGGTCTAATGAGTGATGAGTAGAGGGTAACGATGACCTCTTTTTTCCTGGAAGAGAACCGTTTTATGATGAAGTGTGCCACGTAGAAAGACTTTCTGACTACTGTGGCGATGTGACTATCAAAGGAGAGATTACTGTCCACCTGGGTTGCAAGGTCTCTTATCACGCATTCGGTGTTAAGTAAATTGCTGCCTATGTGGTAGTTCATGGGTACAGAGTTTTAACAAAGGGGATGACACTGCACTTTTTGGCATTGAGCTTGAGGCCATGGCTCTGACACCAGGCATCTGTCTCAGAGAGGCCCTTCTGTAGGATGTTCACATCATTTGAGGACTTGACTGTGGCTCCTAGTTTGCAGTCATCTGTGAACTTCATTAGTCAGAGGCCTTCTGTGTTAGCCTGCACTTCAGAGAAGTATATACCAAACTGGAGCAGTCCCAGGACGGAACCCTGTGGTACTCCACTTGTTACTGGTTTGAGGTCAGATTTGGAGTCTGCAACTTTTACAGTGTGGGTTCTGTCAGTGAGCCAGTTGGCAACCCATCTTGTGACATAGGGATTTATGCCTAGTTTATTGAGTTTAGCTATAATTCCAGAATGGGGGATGGTGTCGAAAGCCTTGGCGAGGTCAAGATAGGCTGTGTGAACCACTTTACCCTCATCTACGGCTTTGGTTACTGCCTCAAAGAAGTCGATCAGGTTCAGGAAGCATGATCTGCCTTTCACAAACCCGAACTGGGTGGGACCCAGAGTTTGGAGGTTACCAATGTCTTTGTTTATGAGTTCCATGATGATACGTTCCATGGCTTTGCAGACCAGGCTCGTCAGGCTAATAGGTCTATAGTTCCCGGGATCAGTGGTGGCTCCCCCTTTGTGGAGTGGGATAACTGTTGCTGTGCGTCATTCAGTGGGCACAAAGCCTGATGCAAGGCTATTATTGAACATGATGCTTAAGTGGGGAGCCAGTTCATTCTGAAGTTCGTGTAAAACGCAGCCTGGGATGTTGTCATGTCCCATGGATGCTGTGTTTTTGGCTTTAGAGAGTGCAGCTTTCACCTGCGCAGTTGTGATTACAGGGACTCTGCATTCTTCCTGTATAGATATGGGCCCTTTAGGGGGTGGGGGGGGGTAAAGTTAGCACTGAACCTGTCTACCAAGATGTTGGCAATATCAGTTGGTTCTGTAATTTTCATGCCTTTGTGTTGTAACTCAGAGCAGATCTGTGTGTTGCCATTGAGATTCTTGACATAGCTATAGAATTAGGCTACCAAGTCTACAGAATATACATTGGCCCAACTTGTGGCCATATTTGTGCATGTTGTGCAAGTGCAGTAGCTGTCAAATTGCCTAGCAGTTATCAGTAATGTTTTTTACAGTGTAATTAGTGATGCTAACTGCAGGGAGGAGGTTCTTCTGACTCAGAAAAGAGGAGATATGCTCCCATAAAGAGTGATTATATCCAGAGATCCTTAGGTTGTATTCATGCTGGTGTTTTATCCTGTGTGAGGGCATGATGTTTATGATGAACTGTCTATTGTGTTTTTCAGACTCCATTTCAACAATTGATGTAACCACCAATCCACTCCCAGCTACCCTGAAATGCTTGAAGACAGTCTCCAATAATGTCAATCCTGTTGCATAGATGCTGAGGACAATGTCCATGCACATATGTTTCTATCAACAATATATAAAGATATTGAGACTGCTCTCACTTCTGCTAGATATATACAGTCTTAGTATGTATTAGTATGGCACATACTCATAGATATATTACAATCATTTAATTAGTGTGGGACACGTACACTGAGCTCATGACATCCATATGCTCATGATATTCATGGACAACCTTTGTAGCACTGTGTATTACTTTATGCATCACAAACATTATATATATTCTTATGTGTTTCAAACCATAGTACACAGCTGTTCATATTATAGATATTTTTGCTATACTTGTTATGTTCAGAACAAAAGACTCAATTGTTTATAGCTCACAAATGATGATTATACCCGATATAGTCTCCACCATAGTACATAGTTGTACATAGTGGAGAAGTGGTGATTGTTGTTTTGAAACGTAATGCAGAGCTATAGATGGTTCATAGGTGTTTACTAGGCTAATGACCACAAGGACCTTTTTAAGCCTATCCATGCATCCCAAATCTCTGACAAGTTTTGATACCCTCGCTAAGTGTAATGTGGGGCTTGGGAGATGAAACATTTACAAGCTAGGGCCTGGGAGATGAACCATTTACAGGCTGTCTGTATCCATTAGAGACATAGGTGCTAAACCAGGGATGAATTTATTTCCTGTTTCCATCCATTTGTCCAGGTTGCACTTGAACTGGGTTATGGAGGAACTCTGCTATACATGGATGGAGAGCCTGTTTCAGAGACTAGGTAATCTCTGGGATACATACCTGTCCCTCCAGCAGGTCCTATTTATATCACAGGCAGGGTTTAAGTCTTTAGAATTGGTAATTCTGGTGCTTTTTTGTTTTGCAGATATGCAGGAGGTCCATCAGAGTGGGATCTGATCATTCCCTGTATGTCAGGTATAGATCTCTCCCTCAAAAGCCTGTACAAGACAGAATATAAGGATAGAGCCTTGAGGCAGTCTGCATAGGTCATTTTACTTAAGCCTCGTATTTCTTTAGTAAGGAACCTCTGTGGACATTCCAGTTGTTGGATATTCCTGGTTAGGTACATACCAAAGGGAGCATTG
This sequence comes from Protopterus annectens, assembly GCF_019279795.1. Taxonomy (NCBI): domain Eukaryota; kingdom Metazoa; phylum Chordata; order Ceratodontiformes; family Protopteridae; genus Protopterus; species Protopterus annectens. The sequence continues at coordinate 491,439,310 of NC_056751.1, forward strand.
TACTCAATGATAGGTCTGATGAATGCCAAATACAGTGGAACAATGACTTCCTTGGACTTAGATGCCATACCTTTGTTTATAAGTTGCAAAACATAGAATGATTTCCTCACTACTGCAGACATGTGATGGTCAAAGGCTAGATTACTATCTATGTGTGTCCCTAAGTCCCTGACTCCTGGGTCAACTCCAAGGGGTGTGTTGTCAGTATGATAGTTACCTGGGTGGATGACTTCCTAAAAGATACTATTATGCATTTCTTGGCATTTAGTTTTAGTCCATGACTCTGACACCAGTTGTTTGTCTGTATCAACCCCTCTTGGAGAATATTTGTGTCAGTATAGGATTCAATGAAAGGTCCTAATTTGCAATCATCTGCACATTTGGTCAGCCAGAGACCACTGACATTGGCCTTGACTTCAGAGAAGTAAATACCAAAAAGGAGCAGTCCATGGACTGATCCCTGAGGGACTCAACTTATGACTGGCCTCTTTGTAGAGGTGGACTTCTCAATTCTAACTTCCTGTGTCCTGTCTGTGAGCCAGTTGTCTATCCACTGGGTAACATATGGGTTTGCACCTAACCACTTCAGTTTATCAACAATGCTTGAGTATGGCATCGTGTTAAATGCCTGGGTGAGGTCAAGGTAGGCAGTGTGAACCATTTTCCCTCATTCATTGCTTTGTTGACCTTCTCAAGTTCACCAGGTTGAGTAGGCATGATCTGCCCTTGACAAAATCCAAATGGGTTGAGGCCAGTGTCTGTAGGTTTACTGCATCACTATTGATTATTTCCATGATAATTCTTTCCATGGCTTTACATATAAGACTAGTGAGACTTATGGTCTGTAGTTTCCAGGGTCAGTAGATGACCCACCTTTGTGCAGAGGGATGACTGTTGCTGTTCTCCATTCATGAGGCATGAAACCTGTTTGGAGGCTATAGTTAAATAGTGATTCCAGAGGCCCTGGTAGGTCATGCTTCATGCTATTTAGAAGGCATCCTGGGATATTGTCTGGCCCATTGATTCAGTGTTATTTGCATTAGAGAGAGCATTAAGGACCTGTTCCCTAGCAATAGCAGGGGGAGTTATATTTGATGGTATTTCCTGAGGGAAGGTTGAGAGGGAAAGAGGGTAAAGTTGGAGCTGACTTTATCGGCCATAGGTTTTCTATATATTCTGGCTCAGTATAGGTGGCTCCATTTACAATGAGCTCTGCACACAATTGTGTATTGCCTTTAAGGTTGTGGAAATAGCTAAAGAATGTATTGTGGTTGTCCTTGCCTGGGAGGCCAAATTCATCTCAAATTTGGCTTGGTAGACTTTACTTGTCATCTGAGATATTTAAGTTTGATGAGAGTGCTTTTATCCTGCTGGCTCTGGCACCTCTTAAATTTTGCCATGATTTTCTTCCTTCTGTTACACAGCCTATTAATTTTGTGATTCCACCATGGTGGCTTGTTTTTTGAGTTAGTTCTGTACTTCTTCCTGGTGGGTACAGTTGCCTCTCTGCAGATATTAACATGCTTGTACAGGGTTTCTGTGAACAGTTCTACATAGGCAGCAGTGTTTGCAGGGTTTGTGGGGGCTGGGAATTTTGCCAGGTTGTCACTTGCTAGCAAGAGCATTACAAAGACGTGCATCTGGAGTGTTTCTCCCTGAGCCTCTGCTGAAAATCAGCTTTATTCTAAGTCAGACTTTCCCAGTAAAGAAATGTTAAAATAAAATAAAAAAGAGATTAGCCTTAGAGTAGTTCCTGAATATTTGTTTAGCTGTTCATAATACACAGACACTGTTTACACTTGGTCATACCTTTCAACCACTTAGCACAAGAAATTTGGACAAAGTCCAAAATAATGGGGGACAAGGGCATAAAAATATGGACAAATTTTAAATATTGCTCTTATAAACTCAGAGCATTGCTTGAATAACAGGTTTTGTGTAAGCATGTATTTTCTGAAGGAAATGAATTATGAAAATTAAATGTCTTGTCTAGTGATGTCACTGCTCAACAGTTTGCCAGAAAACCATAAATTTTATGAGGAACAGGCCTAAAATATGAGGCAATAATCTGGACATTCTGCAAAAATCTGGACAGTTGACAGGTATGCATCAGGTATGTTCTAAACCACATTAACCAGATGTACACCGCACACAGATCGTGATTATACCTGATATAATCTTAAACATAAATTCCAGCTGCACATCTTACACTGGCCCTGACTGTCTTCATGTTCTGGACCATACTACGTAGCAACACGTAGTATATAGATTGTGATTACACCTGCTATGTTATTTATCATAGTATACAGTTCCAAAGAGTATATAAATTAAGATTGTATCCAGTATGTTCTGGACCAGAGCTGTTTATACTGCTCAGAAGATGATTATATCTGATTTGTTCTGAACCAAAGTACACAACCCTGCAGACCATGAAGATGGTTATTACATATGATATGTATTGAACTATGAGACACAGATTTGTATAAAATACACATGGTATTTATTCTTGATTCAGTCTAACTCAAAACAGAGCAAAATTGTGATCAGAATCCTATACGATTTCTGATTACATAGTATACTAATTGACGCACAGCTGAATTCCAGACAGATACAATGAGCTGAAACACCTGATGATCATAAGGATTATTTGCATATATCCCATGTGCCTCTGATACAAGAGGTTTGGGAGATCACTCAGTGGAAATTCTATCTTTTGCTGGAGTTTTCATTTTGTTTTTACTGATTGTTTTTTTAGTGACCTTCTCAGTCATTGCTTTAGACAGGTACAATTGCAATTTTTCTCATTGTCAAAGGTGCACACACACACACACACACACACACACACACACACACACATGTTCTGATGCTCAGTGTAGCATGTATCTGCAATGCATACACACACTATGAAGAGAGGTGTTCAAAACACAGAAATAGCAAAGCCACGGAACACCGATTTTTTTTCCCATGGGAAAAAAAAAACGTAAGCCGTTTTCAAGGCTTTGCTATTTCCTCCACTGGTGCGCTCTCGAAGTTGGTATATTTAAGTAGTTGGGTGTGGGGGGTGAAGCTCCCCCACGTTAGATTAAGTTTAAAGTGTTAACTAGGGCAGTGTGACCTCACTAATCCTGCCCAATAAGTAACGTCTTTACCTCCACTCGTTTATTTTACTTATCAAGCAGTGTCCCATCGCTCACTTTCATTTTCCACTTATTAAATTACACATCCGACCAAATAAGCAGTGTCCTTATTTCCACTTGTTCTTTTTTTTAATTTTTTTTACTTATCAAGCAACGTCCAATTGCTCACTCTCCTTTCCCAACCCATTGATATGAACATCCAACACCAGAGGGGGAACAGAAAAGGGGCAAGATTGACCCTTCTCTCCACCTACCCAAACTTATAACCACAATCCCCAATGTTCCAAAAAACAGGGAGGGAGGGCAGCAAGCAAATTCATGCCAAAATGTGATTCCTTACCCAGTTACACTTGCGTAAAAAACATTAAGCCCCTCCCTACCATTACCTCATTTTCTCCCATTCTTCCTACATTCCAATTTAACCGTTTCATCCCACCCAATTAGCTTCCGTCCCCTACCCTTTTAATTCCCATCACTACTTCCATCTTACCCCACACCTGAAGATGTTCCTCAACAAATTGGTTTGTTACCAAACCACACTTGTCCCCACCCCCTTCAATAAGCGTATCACACCAAATGATGTTTGACAACCTTTATTAAACTTCCATAAACATAAATTTATTGACCAATATTATTTATAAATCACAGAATAAACATCCATATAACTGTTATTAATCACAGAAGAACATCCATATAACTGTTAACTAGGGCAGTGTGACCTCACTCACCCTGACCAAATAAGTAAAGTCCCTTACCTCCATTCGTTTATTTTACTTACCAAGCAGCGTCCCATCACTCACTTTAATTTTCCACTTACTGAATTAAACATCCAACCCAATAAGCAGTGTCCTTACCTCCACTCACTTATTTTACTTATCAAGCAGCTTCCAATTGCTCATTCTCCTTTCCCATATCATTAAAAGGAACATCCAACACCAGAGGGGGAACAGAAGAGGGACAATCCTGCCCCTCTTCTCTGCCCACCAGCCTGACCAGGCCGTTCCCCCTCCTTATTAGTAAAACTTCAACAAAACCTTCTAAATAAACCCAACCATACATGAAAAAGGAGTAAAGCCAAACATCATTCGGTGTACTCCCTACTCTCTGCACCAAACTGGATCCTTGTCATCAACCTACAAGGCCCCATCATATAAATACCCAAAGGAGACAGCTGCCTAAATAGCTGAAGTTAAATCAATGATCCTTTTCCTATACAAAAGTATCAAGTACCTGGATCACCGCAGTCTTGGGAGCATTTATGTAAGCAAGCCCTACAAGAATGCCTCACACAATCACTCTGACCCAAACAAAAAGAGTAACAAAACTACACATTCATCTGTTAGAGAGTGCGACCTTGGCAGCTTCCCATGTGCTGCTTTGTTCTACCAGAGTTGTAACAGCAAGATATACACCACAATGAATCTTAGAATGCTTAAAACAAAAAGTAAAATGCCTCCCTAACATACTCATACCTCTCAAGTGAACCTCATCTTGAAGAACTGTCCTCATTTGGAGTCATAAAAGTTCATGTACCACAAAGTTCCACATCAAAAGTCCATCGCACATTCCATGTTAACAATCTAACTGATATCCATGATAAATATGTCATTAAAAGGCCTAATTTTATAAACAAATTATCACATTTTAACCAACCTATGCTTTCTAGTTAAAGTTGTTAGTGAGCCATTAGAACATATTCCCCTTGTCTCCATTTCCTCCACTATTAGAAATTGTTCCACCTTTACCCATTTGCTCCATTGTCTAAGTGGCAATGTTCATCATTTCGGAGATGGAAAGAAAGACAATAATCAGGGTAATGAGAAATGAAATCCTTCCATACTTCTGCCACTACAGCAGATTATTGCAAGGAGTGGCAAATGTAAATCTGTTGAATGAGAGGAAGAACACAATAAGCCACTAAGTTCCAGACATTCCCCCCAAGCCTATCTACCTCACCTATACCCCCAAGGATTGCTGTACAGATTCTGTCAGTCTCCCCGAATTTGCATTTAATCTCTCCCAAACCACTGCGAAAGTTGGTAGAATAACAGGTTTGAATTAAATGAAATTCTTATGGGATATGAAGTCTGAAATGAAATATCTTCCAATATTCTCTAAGTTCAATCTACATTGCAGAACCCCCAGTGTATGAAAATGGGCCAAAAACTGTACATTCTCTAAGCAAAGAGCAGCCTAAATGTTTCCATCCTCATCTACGAGGATGCTAAAATAGATGTAAGATCTTTAGCAGCCATACCATGTACTGTTAACCCTGTCCCTACCCCCTATGAAGTCATGAAGGATAACTGAAATGCCAAGGAGGCAGCCATCCCAGCCAGTCTGCATTCTCATTGAAACATATCCCCCAACCATCTGTTCAGTAGTCTGCCCATCTATGCCCATCCCCTTCACTGACACCTAACGAAACATTTCACCAGTGCCACCATCAGTGACGCAATGCATGACACACTGCTTGGGCAGACCAGCTACCATGTGTCTGTACTAATGAAAAATCTCTTAACAAACTCCATACCTGAATTCTGATCACTGTAAAAAGCTTCCCTTCTGCTAGCAGTTTGTGCAGTTACTAGTGCTTAAACTTGGTCACAGTTTTAAAGGCATGATTGACCCTTTAATGGTGGTTCATAATTATTCAATATTCCAGGTACTGGGACACTCATGCAAGCACAGAGCTTGGGGGCCAGCCACATGATATGCCCATGCGTAGCACCATCAGTTAAACTTTGTGCAAGATTGGACTTCCACCCATATAAATCTTTCGCACTCCCCCGTCATTATTTATTCATTTATCTGTTTTTGTTAGTGTGAACTGCTTGCCGTTGTTTCCAAATCATCCCCCAACCCCACCATGATCAGCACCATATCACACATGCTTGCAAAAGACCGTTAGTCGTGAGCACCTCCTCACCCATGTCCTGCCTCAACACTGCCCCCAACATAAAATGTGGAGCAGGGAGGGCAAAACAATGTGCCAAACAAAACACTAGCCCCTAATCTAGAAAACCAAAGCGGAACACCAAATCCTAACCACAGGACAACCTCTTAGTGCAAAAATTCTGGACAAAGCCATAAAGTGTGACAGAGGCTCAAACTCTAAGGACACTTTTAAAATACCACTCTACAAATGTAGAAAGCTGACAGCATAACAGGTTTTACAGTAGCATGAAACAACCATCATTATTTTTTAACCTCACTCTTTAATAATTCATCACTAAATTTGCCAGAAACCTCAGTTAGATGAAAATGGAACAAACATATGAGGTGAAAGTCTCGACATTCTGTGTAAATCTGTACAATTGAGAGTATGGCACACAACACCGTGCAAAGCAAAATCCACCATTGCCTTTTTTTTTTTTTTTGAAAATGACAGACTTACCTATCCAGTGCCTGTCCAACCACCATATCAGTGCTACTACTGGAAAACCACATGGTTAAAGGTTACACAGACACTTCTTTAATCTTATAAACTCAAAGCACAATTAATTAAGATAGCTGGGTCTAGCAGCACCAAGACTTATCCTGATCAACACCATCCAAAAGCAAACCCCATTACTATATATGACATAACCACCCTGACCTTCACAACATCCCTCCTGAATGAAATCCTGCATATTGTCTGACCCAAACGATGTAGCTGTCAATCTCAGTAATGGTGGGACAAAGCCCTGAGAATATGGCAACTTTCAAAAATTCTCTTATGAACTACAAAAGCCGATAGGAGAAAAAGCTTTATCTTGCATTCCTAAAGGATATGAAGTATAACACAGGAAGGAAAAAAGCACAGTATCTCGATCGAGTGGCTGAGGATGAAGTTACACCAAAGAATACAATGTCTTACGTTGATTTTTGAAAATAATTCCAAGGCCAATAAACGCTCCAATGATAGTTCCAAAATTAATTTATTACGAAAACAAACAACCTGCGTCGACCTAGGTTTCGTCAGTAACCACTGACTTCTTCAGAACACAAGTTGAACCATACAAATAAGCCACTTAAATACTACCCACAATTATTTATTTAATTAATTAATAAATAATTGTGGGTAGTATTTAAGTGGCTTATTTGTATGGTTCAACTTGTGTTCTGAAGAAGTCAGTGGTTACTGACGAAACCTAGGTCGACGCAGGTTGTTTGTTTTCGTAATAAATTAATTTTGGAACTATCATTGGAGCGTTTATTGGCCTTGGAATTATTTTCAAAAATCAACGTAAGACATTGTATTCTTTGGTGTAACTTCATCCTCAGCCACTCGATCGAGATACTGTGCTTTTTTCCTTCCTGTGTTATACTTGGTTGTTTGGTTCCTAAAGGATATGAAGCCTGAAACTTGACTGCCTTTCAATCACCAGTGAACTCAACACTCACGGATTAGCCACAAAATCCAAAAAAAAAAAAAAAAACACTAATTCTTTGAGGACTGAACCAAATTATGAGTCAAAACTCTGGACAATCTGCAACATCTGGACAGTTGAGTGTTATACAGTAAACCTATCCAAACCCTCCAATATGGTTTGACTATGTTCAGTTTGCATTCCATGTTCACCTGAATGAAAGGTAAATGCAGCTTGCATTACTATCAAAACAGAGCTAAAATCCATCCTTGTGTGGTAAACTGGACAGCTGAGCCATATACCCATTCCCCACTCCCCACATACATGCCACGCTAACGGCTATAGCAGTCCAAACCTCCCTTAACATGAATGCATATGCATGACATGCTGAGTGCATGTGCTTTACAGACCACAAAAAGACCCAGTAATAGCTGTAAGCCACCAATGAGCAGAACAACTAAAATAGGCACCAAGTGGTACCAGAAAAATACCACAAACGTGCAGATGTAACACAATGAGTATTCAGTACTGCAATGCATACTAAAATAGACAACAAGTCAACACCGGAGATGAAACATAACCCTAAACACATCCGCCATTATGTCAAGCAAAGTTCTTCATTAGCACTCTTCAAGAAAGATCTTGATCAGTGGATTGGAAATAGGAAATAAACACCGGGGATCACTTCTGTGTCTCTGCTCGACAGTGGCACAGGAAAATAGCTTTCTTGAGTGGCCTAAGCCAGGGAACCTTGTTGGCTAGGCTTACATAGGCCCTTAGGCCAATAGCCTAGTACCTACCTATGAACCTATAAACCACCACTGAAAAGAAGAAAACATCAACACTCAACAGCAAACTACTACCCAACCAATACATATTTTTACATGAAAAATCAGTGACCATCTATCACTAAACACATTACATCTAGCCATCTGTTCCACTAACAGCATTAACCCCACAAACTACTACCTGCTCCACCACCAGGGCCAATTAACCCATAGAACCACTATTCCTTAGCATCCATTAGAGAAAAGTTATGTGTAACCTAAAGAATCCTAAAAAGCTGTACTCCCTCTCTATGGCAGTAAGCTTTACCATATCCCATTGCTTACCTACCTTAGAATTAGCCAGCAACCAGCAGGAGAAAGAAAAAAATTACATATATAAATAAACCACCCACCTATTATTACCATCCAACTACTATTAATCTGAGGCCTATCTGTTCTCCGGAATACCTAAAGGTCATCTCGGACGTAACACTTGCCTTAGCAAGTTCTCACCAAATTGTGATTCCTGACCTAGTTACACTTGCATAAAACCCATTAAGCTCCTGCCTACCCTTACCTCATTTCCTCCCAATCTTCCTACATTCTCATTTATCCCTCTTATCCCCCCAATTAGCTTCCTTCCCCTACCCTCTTAATTCCCATTACTATTTCTATCTGACCCCCACCGAAGATGTCCCTGGACAAATTGCTTTGTTACCAAACTTCATTTGACTGACTGTCATCCTTAGTAACTTATGAGAACATCCATAACTCTGCAAGCACAGGCACAGTAACACACATTCTACAAAAATCATGTAAGTAATGTTATGGTACCATGTTATGTTAATGAAAATATGCAAATGCTAAATAATAGTCATATATCTGTGTGTGTGTGTGTGTGTGTATATATATATATATATATATATATATATTGTTGTGTCTTTCGGCTTTTCCCGGTTAGGGGTCGCCACAGCGGAACTCCGGTCCTCTAATGATTGGCAGTAGATTTTTACGTACCGAGTTGCCAGCTCTGATGCACAACCTTCAACGAAGGTACGCCCATTCATGCATGTCTCCACACAGAAGACGCTCTAGCTGAGAATCGAACAGGACAACGTCTTACTGTGAGGTGACAACGTTACTGCAGCATCACCACCGCAGTTATATAGATATATATATATATATATATATATATATATATATATATATATATATATATATGTATATATATAAACTTTTTTATATTTCTTTCAGTGGTTATTACACTATTATCTAAACAATGAAATGCTTCAATTATTTTATATACTTTCTTCTGCTAACCTACAACAATGCAATCATCTGAGTTTATATGGGTCTTTCGGCTTTTCCCGGTGAGGGGTCGCCACAGCAGAACTCCGGTCTGCTAATGATTGTCAGTAATTTTTTTTATGTGCCGAGTTGCCAGCCTTGACACACAACCTTCAATGAAGGTACGCCCATTCACGCATGTCTCCACACAGAAGACGCTTTAGCTGACAATCGAACAGGACAACATCTTACTGTGAGGCGACAACGCTACCGCAGCACCACCACCGCAGTTTTAATCATCTGAGTTTATAAATTGTACATAATATTTACAAATTTTGCATAATATTTACATAATTTTTTATTGTAAAATGATCAGAATACTTAACAGAATTCTGTATAAATCATATTTATTTTCATCTTTGTTATTTGACCAATCTGCACATAATATTTCACTGAACAAGATGGCTGTGTAGCAGAAGCTGATATGGTATTTTATTCAAATCAATTCTTCTTGTACTTGTTGCATTTAAATAATATGGGACATAGATTTTGTGTTTATCTTGATAACAGAAATGGGTGGGGAGAGCAGAGTTACTTGTTTATACTTGTTTTCAAGAATGTTACACATAGAGTTTAAATTTATATTTAATGCTAGGTGCTGTCATATGCTGTGTTCCAGAATCTGTTATGGTATTTTATTCAAATCCATTCATTTTTTTTTTTTGTTAAACACAGGTGGTGCAGCAGTAGCGTTGTTGCCTCACAGCAAGAGGTTCTCCGGTTTGATTCTCGGCTGGAGTGCAGGGAGTGCCTTCTGTGTGGAGTCTGCATGTCCTCCCCATGGTTGGGTGGGCGTTCAAAAGACATGCGTAAATGGGCGTGCCTCCGTTGAAGGTTGAATGTCGAGCTGGCACCTCGGCATCCATGAAAATCTACTGCCAATCATTAGCGGACCGGAATTCCGCTGTGGTGACGCCTTACCAGGAAAAGGGGAAAGACAACAACATTGGATGTGTATTGCTTTAAATCTCTCATTTGTCATTATTATTTCCATATTTTTTATTTATCATTATTTTGCAAGGTAGGTAGTATATACTAATAAGTATCTTGTCAATCCACTTCTCCTTGAGAAAAAAAGATGCACCCTGGGATCCGCTAACAAGCTTGTATACTTTGCTCTAAGCCTATGTGATTTAAGCATGTTAGTACAATGAATGGCAGAGCTAATCGAATATGCATCCTGCCATGAAAGCCTACACAATTATCGACACACTTTTGTGGCCATGAAAAGGTGTACAGCGGCTCAATCACACAATATAAATGAAAGTGGTTGTCTGCAGACAAACCTAGTGAGTGTAGACGGCTAATACAAAAGCAAGGGTGAGTTTATTGAAATAGTTAAGATAGATGGAAAGATCCATGTGGAAACTGTACTCGTATAATGAAATTACTGCAAAAATAAGCAAGCGAGGATAAGCATGTAAAATGAACTCAGATTATTAAAATGTGATTAGTTCACAAAAAGAGTTTGCAACATAAATAATTTTATATTGATTCAGTAAAAAAAAATCCCTTTTTCTTTACTGACTCATGTATATCAATAAAAATGGACATGCTGACAGGATATGAGAGACTGAAAACAGCATAACAAAAGGGAATAAATGTGATATAAATATTAATACACTGAAGATTTGAGATAATAGTTAGCAAGGACAGTGCCTACATGTGGGAATATTTGCATATACTGCAGTTATTATATGTCAGATGTTTATACAGGACATTATTTGTGGTAAGGACAGTACTGCTCTGTTCTGCATGTCATCATGCATAAACATGGGAGAAATGAACTCTACCAGCTGTTGTGTTATGTACATCAGAAAGGGACAAGTCTGTCATTTGTTGTCACTTGCAACCACAGAAAGTGGGTATTTTACATTTTAACATGTAAGAACCAAGCATGTGTTCAAATTAAGGTAAATGCTAAACAGTAATGTAATAACAGCCAAAATGCAAACATTTATAGTTGTCGCTATACATGTTCAATGGCTGACTCGCATGCTCACATGATTGTATTGAAAATGCTAGTCTAAACGGGTGACAGGTTAATGGTGTACTGAAGTACTCTACAATTGGAATTTATACTGTGGGAGAGATCAAAGATAATAAATTACATCCAGTGATGCTGCTGATAAATCTTTCTTAAGGAAGTTGCATATTATAAATGCTAGTTAGTGGCTGTACATGCATGCTGTGTATGTATGTAGCAGAATGCAGACAGACTTGACACATAACACAGATATGTCACATTGACCAGGATATAAACAGAATAATGATCTGATATACGTATTACCATTTCAATAAAAATAGCAGATGTGACATATATACAAGCAAAATGAATCATGCTAAAGTGGCGTATGTGAAAAAGTACATAAATCAAGGTACAAGTCAAGTGTAATCAGTTCTGAATGTCATGAGGCAGATCAGTTTACATAGGCTGTTGTTTTCTGTATATGACAAATGGATAGGTAGCCCATATAAGACACGGGCAAATAAAAGTTCATGCCAGTGATACACTGGTTAATAGGCAAATGCAGCAAACATCATACAATTATTTGTGGCTAGGATGCATTTTTATTATTGTAGCCAAAAATATGATGTGTGTCGTACCTGGTGTAAGTGCCACACCTAACAAGCTGACTTGATTAAATGTGTTAAAATACAGATGTGAATGCAATATATTGCAATGTATATTGAGCCCTGAAGTGAGCATTGTTAAAAGCAATAGGAATAACTTTACGAAACTAGATTAACATGCAACACATGCTGGTGAAGAACTGTGTATTAGTAATTAACGTGTAGTAGATGTAATTACACACACAGCAAATATATGTGACATATGTTATCCTCCACCCTAGGTCACTAACTCCCTTGTGAGGACATTGGCAAAGCCAATATCCCAAAGTCTAACTCAGTTAAGTCTTGACAAAGAACAACAAATGGCAATGCATATCTCATGATATTCATTACTGAAAGGTTTATTTGCAAAACGGTGTGCATCTACTACATCATTATACTGGGAATGCTCACAAGGAATTACATCAAACACTGCCATAACAGCAAGCAATCAAGTCAAACACACAAGAAAGTCTCATAACACAGGCCCATTCACACTTTCTGATGATCTTGCACCATACCATACAGTAAGAAATACTATATAACCTCTCATGTCTTATAAAGCTCTAGAGTGGGAACAAATGACTTACAGTAATACATACATGTTTGGATAAAGACATGCAATCCAGAAGATTATTATTTTGAAAATAAGTTATGGTTGTGAGCAATCACTGACATACTCAACATCTACACCTTGCCAGACCCAGACATATATCCCAAGAGAAATATCAGAGAGCCGTGTATCATCCAATCATACCGGAGAAATAGGCATACTAGTTGTGTAATGAAGAAAACTCTTTGAAGGGTTTACATCATTATTCTACTTTAATGGATATGGATCCCCAACCATGGAATGCAAGACCTATAAAGTGTGACCTTTTTACTGTACTGTGTCATACCAAAGCTTCTACTGTGTCACAAGTGTCTGACATACAGATGTTAACAAATTCAAAGTACTGCCAGTAATGCTACCCTCTACAGAGCTGTGTATTAAGTGTCTGGCACAGGAGCTATTATGCATGTTCTCCCATATAACACCAGTCAAGGTGTAAAACAAGAAAGGGCTTTTAAGGAAAATGTATCCAAGGCAAATTTTTCTCAGTGATGAAAAAAGATAGCTATGTTAATGTGCACACAGTTGAACAGTCCAGTGTCATGGTTGGCTGACCAAGCCCCAGATTTCTTTCTACATCATTTTGTACATATGCAGTCTTAAGTTCATACCAAAGTCTAGATACATAGATATACTACAAAAGGTTGTATTAACTGCATGTGACATAGGTGCACTCTCACTACATGAATCAGGGAGCACCAATTTGACTGCTATGCAATCCCCAATATGTCAAAAGGTGTTTGTCCAACATAAAGGGATGGCAATAAGCTGATGCAATTTTGTATGTGTCACATCAGTACACTGGTGTAATGATGTCTTTCTCTGGAATCAAACAGCCACATATGTAGGCCTACAAGCTAATGAAATGTATATTAACCATATGGACCACAGGAAAGTTTTAATGCAACTGTGATACACAACCAATGTGAAGACATAACACCATATCAGTGTGTTGCAAAATGTCTGAGGTAAAAGTGATGGGTGACACCTCTCCCACTGTAATTGTATACATGACAGCTGTGGTGGATGTCATTCATGTATGGCATTATGCTGACACACACTGATACTGTTCAGTCACTGAGGTGTTTGAACACCTCCCTATGTGATCATGTAATCTACAAGATGTTATATAGACTGAAGAGGCCACAGGAGAAGTCTTAGTAAAACTGATAATGTGTATTTGAAAGCATTACACTATCTTATTGCTGCAAGGTTAATGTGTCATTATATCTGGTGTGATCTGTCTCTCTGTCACAAAATATTGTGTGATGCTGGTTATACCCAAACACCCATATTGCATAATGCATTCATCACTGTGATGGTAGAAACAGACTCATACTCAATGCATAGATTATCACAAATTCAAACTCATGTCTTATTAGGGCAACAAGCTACAAAATGTATCATTTCCTTATACCACAGGAGAAGACTTTCTGCTAGGTTTAAAAAAGGCACATTTCAATATATTGTGTCAGCAGTATTCAACAAAAGAGTAGTCTGTGCTAAAATGCACAAAAAAATATTGAAAGGGAAATCTCCAGCTATACTTGCACATATCAGATATGAGATTTACAACATTCTTATCTGCATGTAAATTCACAGTCATACTGACACGAGTGAGTTTAAGGAGTTATTCCTAGTTTTGAACAGACTGTCTTAAGATCAGAAGCTAGAGAACATTTCATTAATCAGAAGCATAAACCAAGACATTGTTTTACAACTGTGATGATGAACATGTGAATGGATGTCATTATCATGGTTTTAATACAGTGATGTGCTTGCTAAAAGGGAACACAAGTGTTATGACAGACTATTAACAATGTACAACTATATCATATAATAAGTTAAAGCCATTAATGCACATCACAATTGAGAAAAACACAAACTCACATTAGTCATTCACTGCTGGATTTGAACCATCTACTGATCTAGTTACACAATCTAGAGAACAGAGTATCAATATTAAGTGCCAGAGGAGAAGTCAGATTTAATAATGAGAAAGTGGACATTTGAGTGGATGACTTCATTATGTTACACAAAATGTTTTTCAGATGAAAATGTAAAACCTTGATCAGGGAGTAGTCTCATACAGTGCATATGTCTTGTAAATGGAAGCCTACAAAGGAGATGTACTAATGCAGCAAATTTGACATGACAGTACAGCTATATAAGAAAACTCAACATTTACGCAATTCTTGAAAATATAGGATGAATTGCAAGCACCACAGGAGATGTCTGACATCTACAGGAAGAGAGTGCACTTTTGAGAGGGTGACATAAATGTGTCACAGAGAAGATGCTTGTGGCAAAAGTGGTATTAGGGGGAAGTCCTCTCCCAGTGTAAATGCTCCACCTGAGTGGAAGTAGATGCAGCCTTTCTGTCAGTGAATTTCTATGGAACTGATACTTCAGACATACACACAAGCAAGTTTAGCAATGTCAGATTTCAACCTATCTACCTAGTTACAAAATCTATAAAACAGCATGAAACACAAGCACCACAGGACAAGTCTGACTTCTAATGAGAGAAAGAGAGAGAGAGTGCACTTTTCACAGGGTGACCATATCAATGTGTTGCACAGAAGATGCTTGTGGTAAAAGTGGGATAAATTGCAGAGGGTATTGTCTCCAAAGTTAAAGTTTTCTCATGAGTGGAAGTGGACAGCGCATCTGTTATTAAAGCTTTATTTACCAGTCACCAGATTCAGACAATTTCACCACTGTTAGATTTAAACCACCTACTTAGTTACACAATCTAGAGTACACAGTGTGAATTGCATGTGCCACAGGAGAAGTATGACTCCTAAGGGGAAAGAGTACACTTTTAAAAGTATGATTCTATCAGTATTTTACAGAAAATATGTTTGTAATAAAAGTGGGCTAAAGTACAGATGGAGCTGTCACCAAAGTTAAAGTTTTCTCCTGAGTGGAAGTGGACATAGGATATCTGTTGTTGAATCTTTACTTACCTGCCACTACAAACACAGACACATAAGTTCACCACTGTCAGATTCAAACCACCTACAAAACTAGTTACACAATTGGGAGTACACAGTATTAATCACAAGTGCCACAGAAGATGTCTAACTTTAAAGGTGTGAAAATGCACACTTGCAAGTATTAAGACCATACCTCTCAACTGTACAGATTTTCACAGAATGTCCAGATTTTTGCTTCATACTTTTGGTCCATTTTTCATAAAACTGTGGTTTTCTGGCAAATTTAGTGGCAAATCATTAAAGATTGAGTTAGAAAATAACAACAGCCATTTCAGTTTCAGACTTCAATGCCCTTCAGAAAATTACAAAACCTGTTAATTGCATCAACTTTCTAAGTTTTCAAGAACAATATTTAAAATTTGTCCCTATCTTCCGGCCTTTGTCCCACTTTTATCTATGGTTTGTCCAAATTTCTTGCTTTAAGAGCTTGAGAGGTATGATTAAGACTTCAGTGTTTTGAAGTGCAGCTAGTGTGCATCACAGGTTTTATGGAATATACGCATGTCTGGACAGGCTGATGTAACAGCAATGTGTTTTTCCCATATAACTACATACTGCTCTGCTAACAACTCTAGATCGTCATTCATGTATATTACAGTCCACTGAGGGACATGTCCATTTTTCACAGGGGGTTGTTAAGCAAGGATTTGTGACAGTTCAGCTCTGGATGATTGTATGCAAATAATAACCATTTTTTGTGTCACTGTCAGTTGTCTTGTCTCATGATTGCACAATGTCCATTGACAATACAAACAAAACATTTCCAAAATATGACAGTGCATTGCTGCATAACACTGATGGAGTAAGCATGAAAAGGTTACACACCATTGTACCACAAATGCAATGTGTTGGAGTGCAGACATACCTTAACAGGTTGAATTAGTTGAGTCGTCATTACTTCGAAATCTGGATACCTTGATTACAATATTCCATTAACAATTAGATAATTTGTACAATCTACTCATACAATTCTTTGTTATATTTTTTTAATTCTCTCCCTGAAGCACAACATTGTCAAGCTCAGCTGATAGAAAAGTATTAGTACATACATAATTATATTTTGATGTGTTGAACTTAGAACAGGAATTAGCAGTAGTCTGTGGTTGTCCTTTCCAACCTTTGCACAAGTAAGCAATATAGACATACAACTATGTCTGAATCTGATGGAATACAGAATAGCTAGCTGTTGGGGGATTCAAGATGGTGGAAGTCTGGTGAACACCTTATTTTGTTGGCTCCTTTTCTTTTTAACTTATATCTTCCAAAAGCCTAACAAACACTGGACACTTTTCTCCACTTATGCAAGATTATGGATGGTAAAAGCTGAACCAATTATCAAGCTAGTAAAAAAAAGTCATGCTGTGAAGATACAACTTTACAGCTACTAACAAAAAAATGAGCCTAAATTACACACATGTTCGAGGCCTACAACTATTTATCTCATCAATCAGAAAGAAATGAACAGAAGTCTTCAATATGTCAAGATAACCTGAAAATATGGAGATGCAAACAACTAAAACTAAACTATCCCAAATATCCACTCCTGAAAAAGAAATAGTCATAAAAAAACAAAGAACTGTAAAACAACAGGAAAATCCAAAGCAAAATGTAAAGTCAAAGATGGGACAAACTTATAATATGGACGAACTAAACTCAACATTGCAACTGGCCATCCAAAATTTCTCAGAACAGCTAACTACCTTTGGAACTACAATTGGGCAAATTGCCTCACATTTGGATGAAACAGAAGCTAGAGTGCAAAATAATGAATTCCAACTCATACAATGCCAAGTTGCCCTAGTAGAAAAGGATAAAACAATAAAAAACTCCAAGAAAAAATGATAGAACTAAAAGCTAGGAGCTGAAGAAATAACTCATTAGAGGCATATCCGAAAAATATGACCATACCCAACTAATGAATACAGTTTGACAAATCATTAATACACTGCTAGAAAGTGAAACAGCAGTGGATTCCATGTTAATCGAGAGATTGTATTGAGCACTTCAAAGATCGCAGGACTCCGATAAGCCTAGACAGGTTTATGTAAAATTTTTAAACTTCCAGGACATACAAGGCAAAACAAAAAAGTATATTCTCTGGAATGGATACAAGATTTCATTTGCGCAAGAACTTCCTTTGCAAATTAAATTATTCAACAACTTTCTCCTTTTTGCACGTATTTAATAGATTTAAAAATTCCAAATGAAGTATCCCAATATGCTTACTTTTCAACATAAGGACCATAAATTCCAAGTGACCTCCCCCAAAGAAGCAATGACAACTTTTCTTCAAGCTTTTGGCAATATCCTAGAGATAAAGTATTGATATGATCAAATTAATTATGTGGAAGGATGTTTAAATTATTTAAACAGTTTTAAAATTAAAGTAATATTGTAGTAATACCTCTTTCCATTCCAGTGTTGTTCTTACAGAAAGCACTTCAAGAAAATTGGGTTAATAGAAGAGAACATCCAGTTTCTAGCCATCAAATCCCCAGTCATCTTTTAGACTTTAATAATGGGTCTCTGAATGTATCAACTGTTTTTGTGAGGGGATTGAGCTTCACCATGGGCCATTATTTCAGAAAAATGTATTCAAAATTACTGAAAATCTCTCAGTTAAGGGTTCCAGATCTTCAAGTAAGTGCTTATAGAATTAAAAATCATACTTAGACCAATACAGCACTTTTATATCCATGAACCTTCCAGTATGCTATCTAATGACCCTATACAACTGGTCAAACAAGGTCCGTAACCAAAATTGATATGATGACTATACTATAAAGCAGTATAACACTTATTAAGCAATCTCTAATTATAATTGATGAAGAAGTGGGGTAAACTTGGAAGGGACATGTATATTCAATGAATTGTATAGGGGAAAATTACCTGAAGATAACATTTTGCTCATGTGGATGATCAACCCTAAATCTCTCAGAGAAAACAGTGGAAGATCAAATACCTGAAAGAAACACAATTTTAAAATAATTGTTGATCTAGAGCAAAAACACAGTTCTGGCAAGTGTTTTTATATATGAAATCCTAATAAAATTACTTTATTGCCGTGGTGTCTACAACTATTTCTCTATCTGTGGAAAAAGTTCAAATTTGTATTTATTTATTTTTTGTGCTATAATTGTCTGTTAAAAATTGGATTAGATCATCTTGGGGGGAGAACTATTTGTGGCTATTAGGATGCAATTGTTTCTTTAATGTGAAATCTATAACAAAGGGACTACTGCTGTATTGTCTTATACAAATAAAGATAGCTGTTCATACTAAATGCATGATAAATAACATTTTGAAACACTGCCTTTTGTTATTGCCTATTCAAAAGAGAATATAAGAAACCTTTCTTGTAAGTAACAATTATCCCTGTTTAAAACAATCTATCATAGCTTTTTAACCTGCAATTATAACTCTGAGAACAATAAGGAGAGAGGTTCTGTGGCACTTGACTCAAGTGTTGATAACATTATCAAAGAAAATTCACTTTAAAATGAAAGTTGCTACTGTAGTCTGTATTAAAATTGATGTCCATATATAGTATATTGGCTAAATCTCAGGAATATGTAAACATTCTCAGTCACATAGTTATAGTGTTCAAAAAACATAAGGTAAGAAAGGTTCTCCATCATCTACACTTTAAATTTTTACTTTTTGAGGAGACTGTGGTAGTCAGAGAGATGTATATATTCCAAATCTAATAAACAGAAAATGGTTATCATATTTGATAATATGCATATTAAGCTTGAATTCACATTACTATTAATATCTCAGTAGTAAAAAGTAAAGTTTATATCAAGTTAATACAAGTTGTTACCTTTATAGTGATAAATGATAAATTGACATTAACCTTTATAGTGATAAATGATAAATTGACATTAACTAAATCTATGGAGTGAAACTCCTTGATAGTCTCTGAATCCATTTTGGCAGATGTTGGAGTTCATTAAAGTTGGTTTGCGTAAGTTACTACTAACACATTTAGAGTTAGCTAAGTATTCAGAGAAGACATGTATCGTATAACCAAACAAATCAAGCTAATAGACTATTTCCCTGGACTAAAATATTATTCTCTTTCAATGATGTGGGTACAGTGGCTAAGCAAAAGGGGAGTACTGAAAGGGTTCAATGCTATGAATACAAGAGAAAACAGGGTCTATATTACATCACTGAATGCTTAAAAAAGCAAACAATGATTAATTGACCCCATGTAAGCAAAAGCTTACAATGTCGAAACCTCAGAACAGTGATTTTTTTCCCAAGGGGAAAAAAAAAAATCATTGTTCCAAAAAAAAAAAAAAAAAAAAAAACTTTATAACATTACATATCCCACACACCCCGTACTTAAATATACCAACTTCAAGATTGCACTACAGTGCTGAAAATGGCAAAGTAACAGAAACGGCCAAGCAAATTATTTCCCAGGGAAAGAATTTGCTTAAAAGCCACTTCGCTATTTTGCCTTTTCGTTCTTTTACGTTTGATCAAGACGCATTCGACAGAATGCATCCTCAATCACATAATAGGAACCCGAGAAAACATATATCTATGGCAAGATAATCTTATCATTAAAAATAATAAACAAATGGATAAAAGATTTAGTATTATATACCTAAAAAATCTGAAAGTATGTGGTCTATAGACTCATGGAATGTTAAATGACTCCAAGACAAAAAGAAAATAAATCTTTTTATGCATCTAACATTCAAGTCTGAAGCAGATGTAACATTTATTCAAGAAACACATATGTAACAAGAGGATTGGGGAAAAGAAGCAAAAAAGAAATGGATACGAATAATAGCATCAGGAAGAGAAGCAAATAGTAAAGGGGTGGCAATTTTAATTACAAAAACATTTAAAGAGCAGATCATTACCAGTAAATCTGACTCTAATGGTAGATGGTGCTACTTTACAATTAAAAATCCTAGTTTTAACAAACCTATTCTTTTCTTGTATCTCTATAATGCCTGCATAAACCAACAAGACTTTATATTAGAAATGTATAATATTTTAGATAAATTATCAAACCATTTCTATATACTTGAAGGGGACTGGAAACTTGTATTAGATCCAAAGTACAACAGGACAGGAAAATCCAAAATATATAATACCCAGGCATTGCTAGTGCTAGGAGATCTTATATCTGATTTTGATCTCTTCAACCCTCACAGCTTTAGAGATGCTTTGATAGCTACAAATAATTATACCTACTACTCTCAATGCTATAAGTCTTTGTCAAGGATACATTTTTTTCCTCATATCAGAATGTTTTTTGAAATTAAAGATCCACTATTCCAATGAACCAAGATATTTTTTCAGATCGCTCAAAAATTTCTGTTAAACTGATTTGGTCAAGGTAGCTAATACCAGACCCAAAAAGAACCAACTGGTCCTTAAATCCAAATCTACTACAAAAGAGAGATATACAACAAAAAATAATAAACATCTTGGAGGAATTAGATAAAAATCTACATAAAGCAAACATATCTTATGACATTCAATGGTCAGCATGCAAAACTAGAATAAGGGGTGTCCTAATTCAAAAAGTGAGTTTTTATAAAAGAAAGAAAAAACAAAAAAAAAAGAAGCTAATAGAAAAAATAATGAGATAGAGAAACAATTTTAGAATATTAAAAACCCAGAGCTTGAATCAACTATGTGTAATTTGCAAAAGGAATTATATTATTTACATGCTCAAAAGAACTCATTAGCCAAAATGAAAGCACTAGTTAAATATTCAGAATGGGCCCAAATACTATCTAAAATATTAGCAAGGATAATAAATGTCACTCAAAAAGTCCCAACAATTTCCGAAATATCCTACTTAGGAAAAATATACAATAATACTACAACTATACTTGAAACATTTGAAAATATTTCTTTGCAAATATATGGCCTACAGGAATTGGTATCTACAGAATCAGAACGTGAGATATTCTTAAAAGATATTCTCTTTCTGAAAATTAGCCACAATCAACAAAATAAACTGGAAGCTTCCTTTACAACTCAGGAAATATTAACAGAAATTAACAAATTAAAAATAAAAAATCAGTAAATCTCCAGGCCCAAATGACTTTGTATCTGAATTCTATAAATCGTTTGATCAGATATTAATAAAATTCCTCCTAAATGTATACAATTATATAAGAGAACACAGTATTACTGATTTATAGTTAAGTAACTCAAAAACTATTTTTATTTTAAAGAACAATTTGGATAGGAAAAACCCTTTGAACGATAAACCAATAACCATTATTAATCTGGACATCATAATCTATGCAGCACTACTTACAGAAAGATTGAAAAAGATTTTGCCATATATATATATATATATATATATATATATATATATATATCATATCTCCAGAACATTTAGGATTTATGGCTAACAGACAAACATGGGAGAATAATCTTAAATTAGATGCAGTGATTAACCTTACTAAACATGAAAAAATCCTAAGCATGCTCTTGTATGAGATGCAAATAAAGCTTTCAATAGTGTGAATCAAAAAATTATTTTCAAGGTATTGCCCTTCTTTAACATACCAGAGAATTGTGTAGAAATGATTCAGGTATTATATAAAAACTCCTACATGATCCTTTGCATAAATAAGACCAACTGTATTCCAAAAAAATATTTAATGGAACTAGACAAGGATGTCCCCTATCCAAATCCCCATATTTATTTATTTAATTTATATATAAAACCCCTTTTTTATACTTAAACCAAAAAAATATATATATCTAAAATAATAAATACTACAGTAACCTTGACTGCATTTGCAGATGATCTGAACATATGTTTTAAATTTCCAAATATGGACTAAAGCAAGGTTATCTCAACTATAAACAAATTCTCTAAATTGTCAAATTATAAAATATATTTGGCAAACCCTCTTATTTTTCCAAAAAACCCAGTTGCTCATGAAGAAAACTATTTTCCAGGTACAAATATAAAAAGAAGTTATACTTTAAAATATCTGGGCATAAATTTTGGAAATAACTAAATCATCAGTGCAAAATAATTTGCTTAGAGTATGGTCAAACGGGTTCCTGTCAGAAGAATGAAGACGCATTATGTCAAATGCGTCTTCGTCGAACTGTAAATGTCGAAAATGCAAAATGACAAAGTGTCTTTTAAGCAAATTTTTTCCCTGGAAAATAAGTTGCTTGCATCACTTTGCCATTTCTGGCACTGTAGTGCAATCTTGGAGTCGGTATATTTAAGTAGGGGGAATGTGGGGGACAAAGCCCCCCACTTAAAATAGTGTTTAGTGTGTTTTTTTTTTTTGGAAACAGCAAAATTTTTCCCTAGGAAAAAATTTGCTGTTCTGGCTGTTCACTGTTTTTTGTTTTCGTTCTTTTGTGGTCGATATAACAGCGTTTGATCTTTTGATCATTCTCTGTTATAACATAGACCCAGTCAAACCTAGAAAAAGATATTCAAAGATGGTACAAATTTAACCTGCCTTTTTTGTCAGAACTAGCGATCATAAAAATGAACATACTTCCTAAATTGTTATTCCAGTTTAATACAACAAATTTAAAGATTCCCAAAAATTTTTCAATAACTTACTATCGACATTAACTACATTTCTTTGGTTTCCAAAATATACTAGAATTAGCGCCAGCAGGATTGTACAAATTTCTGATTTTGATCCGAAATGTAAGGATTTGACCCCAGCATGGATTAAAATATGGCAAGAACATATTCAAAAAGGAAAAATAAATTCCAGAGTCCATCCCTTTATTAAACAAGAGAATCTAAAACATATTAAACTAAATATCTTACTTAGAAGTAAAATAATCAAATTTCAAAAGCTACTGAAATGAATAAACCTAACAAACTCTCTAATTCTATTTCAGCCAATACATCTTAATCCAAATATTATGATCTATAAGAAAATAATTAATAACATAAATAACCATTCAAAAATTAGCAAATTGAGCCTGTGGGATATACTAAAATATAAAGGGAAACCCGTTGAAGAAATTAGAACTATCAATTACCTTAACAAGAGCTATGCAATAATAAGACAAATAAGAGAACTTGTGCTGTCTATATTGAAAAACTTTGAATTTAGTGAAGAAGAAATAAATCTAGGTAACATGTTGTTGAAGCTTTTATTATTGAAGAGAAAATGATATAGAATGTATATAAGCTGATAACTAACATTAAATATCATTCATCCCTGATATACTCAAAATGTTGGACCAAAGAAACTGAAAATTCCTCTGAAGAACAAAAGTCCCATGTTATCAAAATACTCTCAAGTTTACACCTTTTAAAAAATGTATCTATACACAACTAATGATAAATAACAATGCTTACCTAACCCTGTCTAAATTAAATAAATATAAACCAGACATTTCCCAGAAATGCCGGTATTGTTTAGCTCCAAATGTTGATTTACTATATATCATTTGGAGTTGTAAATATTCTTATAAATTATGGTATTTTCTTAGAGCGCGTTTAGAAAAGATAGGTTATAAGAAATCAACCCTTTACTGGGAATTAGCAATACTTAATATTAATGAATCTGCATTATCTGGTCAGAAATTACATAATTTAATCACACTTTGTGGTCTAGTCAAATTATATATCACACAGAACTGGTTAGATTGAGCCCAAATGTCCTGGACTGTATTCAAAAGTATGTCAACTAAATATATAATTTCTCACATGTTAACTATAACCAGTTATAAAAAAAAATACTTTTTACAATACTGAGGTCTTCTTCTTGACTATATTTAAAGGATTAAGTTTGCATGAGCTTATGATCAGCATTAAGCAGAAATTGAGCATTAGACTTAGCAGATCAGCACAATGTAGATATGTGTACATATGACTTCATTGGAATAGGGACTTTTAACTTGTAGATATTGAAAGCCATATTGCCTAGTTATTTTTTGACTTTTTCATAGCATTGCATGTACATAATGTTCATAGTTGTTTTTGCATTCTCTTGGTTAACTTTCAGGTGTCATGCTCTTTATTTTTTTTTTTTTCATACTCTGTAAATCTCCTTTTGGCACTCAATTCTGTACTGTTTTTTTTTTGTGAACAAATGAGTTAAAAACAAATAAAATTTATACTTGAAAAAAGAACAGCTAAGTTTTATGGTCATGTTTTATGTGTCATGATTTACACATTTGCCATGACAATTTCTGTCCTTCACTCCTTGTGTGCACGATACAGGTCTATAGTGACACTGTCCTCAGTTACAATGACTGCCCATGTATTTGTGGCATGTTGCAAATGTTGTCTAATTGTATGTGTTTATATGACATATCTGAGTTCTGCAGTCAATATATCTATAACAGATGTGTGTGTCATAATTATTTTACCTCAAAACAGAGATGTCAATTCAACCTTATCAATCCAGTTATCTTGTGTGTAAGTCAGCAATATGGTCTATGTTTAACTATTATGGTATGATTTTAAATACAAAAAAGCACTGAATCTACCTCATGTGTTGCAGTTATTTCTGGGAAGGTAGGAGCATACTGTGAATAATTACACAATGCATGAAAGACCATGGATATTATTCCTGGTGGAAACATGGATTATGGAAAGCATATTGAAGCAAGGAGGTTAATTTGCTGAGACAAAAGATGTGGGAAGAAGGAGAGATTTGGAGACAGGGATGCAGATACAGACTGATAAAGATATTGGTTTATAGTTCATTTCTGCACAACTTTGAGGTGTGTTATCCAGCATTTTCTGACATATATAAATATTCAAAATCAAATGCATGGCTTTTTGTAATTCCGCCAACATCAGTGATTCTCAAAAAATTCTTAAGGGTAGGTATGACAATAACAATCATGAAGATGCAGAAATATGTACATCTTTTGCAACTGTATACACTTCAGATGTATTGCTGTGTACAATAAAGTGTTTACAATATGGATAAAGATGGTGCAGGAGAGTGGAAACATGATGAAGACATATGGAGAGTGATGTTTGCAACCTATGCAGCACACGCACAAATACTATTAATGTGTAAAAACATTAACTCATTACATCCGACTGATGCCTCCAGGTGTGTCTGCAGTTACCGCCTACTAAAACTTCTAGGCTTCAAATATTGCTTGTTCATATTTGCATCAATAATTTTAAAACCATGCTATATAAAAGGTTTTAAAAGATTTTGTCTTAAAGCTTCTACAGTGGCAAACTCAGTTGCACTAATATTTGACCTCTGTCTAGTACAGGTAAAGAGATATTAACTGTTGTTTTTATTATACTAATTTATATAGCTATAATTTTCACATTTGTCCAAATATCTGAACAACAAAGTAACACAGACAGAACTCCTTAGCCTCATATGAAAGCTCTCAGCTAGATGAAAAAAATGCTGCTGACAGTATGTGTGTAACTTGAGTGGCTGCTGAGATATTCTAAGTTGTTTACAAAATATTACAAACATAATACTTACTAAATTCATTTTAAGACCTTAGACCTAAAGAATACCAATGCTATAAAAATAGTTTGTGCTGAAGGGTTTGCCATTTATACTTCTTTCATACCCCCATTGTTCCAGAGATATGAACATTTGTTTGAAATATGAGGACATAATTTGATTCTGTCAAAAGGCTTAGGCTCTGCCCATTGGAAGTTACAGTGCAAACCTCTTGAGCTTCATTGAAGTGAATGAGTTAAATAAATATATGACATATGTCTGGATTTGAACCCTTGATGGTATAAAATAAAAGTGAATAGACAGGAGGATTATCTCAGCTCAACACATAGGAAATCCTTAATTCTTAAGTTGAAAATGCACATTTTGAAGGGGCACTGACAACAAATCGAAGCAATGGAAAATGTAGGCATCAGCCCTCTTTTTTTTTTCAAAACAATTTTATTGATTTTAATGCATTCAACATTGTAAACAATCACATAAAATCATAGTAAAAACTGTAACCTGAAAACTTTAACATATATAAATTACATTATATAAATTACATGTTTGATATAAACCAAACTAACAGAAATGAACCAACTAAAGTATTTACATAGACATCCATTAATATATTTACAATGTGTTATTGATATCTGATTATAATGCATATTGTAATTATGAAAGAAACAAACTAATGTAATTTGTTATAGAGATTCGTTCTTCTTCAACAAGTTTTGCAGATTAACCACAATTGAAGATTGTATGTTTTTTTGGTTGTCCTTGAGTATATAGTTTTTAATTGCAGTTGGCATCCAACATTTAAAAGATTCTTGAACTCAGAAAAGGAAGGAGGAGATTCTGAAATCCAATTTTTGTTATGGTCTTTCTGGCTACTGCTAGTATTGCCCATAATAGTGGATACTTTATTTTTCGGACACATTGTGGAACAGGAGTATTAAATATCACAAGAGATTTATTTAATGTGAAATTGTCTGAATAAAGTGCCTGTAGTAAATTATTTATTTTCCCACAGAAAGTATTTAAAGTATGGCATTTGTAAAACATATGTGCCCAGTTTATGTCTATATTTGATTTACATTTATTACAAATATTTTGTTTTTTTGTTTATTTTATCCATTAATTGAGGAGTGTAGAATGATCTGTTTATATATCTCCAGTTGTATAATTTCCAATTCAAAGATAAAGTAGTTTTCCCTGCTGATTGTAATATGTTTGTTTTGTCTAAATCGGTAGGAAGATTATTATTGATAGAGTAAAAATAGTTCCAGAAGTTCTGTGGACATCTGAAAGTTTCTTCCCTTATAGTTCTATAAATAAAAGAAAGTTTGCCAGTATAGTATAGTAGAATACTGGATTCATGTTTAGTGATTGACGAGATCAATTCTAATTTATTAGCTAGAGTTAGTAAAAGTGTTTGTATATCTAGCCACATTGTATTGTCTATTTGATATTCCTGTATTATGTATTTAACTGATTTGGTTTTATATTCTGATGTTAGTTGGAACCAAAACTTAAGATCATTATGCTTAAATATGGTAATTTTATTTATGTCTGAAGTTATAAAGGATTCTTGTGTGAAAGCTATGGGGAATAACAAAAAGAAGCATTTTTTGTATCTGGGGTATTTATATAAAAATTTTTAAAAATTGTTTTAATATTATGACTGTAGCTAGTAGTATGATTGAGACGTATGTGTATAGTGAAATAATCTTTTAGGATCCATAAAAAGGGGTTACTTATTTTTTCTAATTTGTGTGTAGATGGTCTGGAAATTAGCTGTAGAGCTGATGAAACCCATAACAGTTTCCACTTAGCTGAGTAGGTAGTATCTAAAAGTTGAGTAATTGTTTTGATTATTGAGGAAATAGAGTAAAGGTTTAGATCTGGGAATGCTATCCCACTATTGTTCCAACTGTTTTGATGTTGATTAATTGATATTCTTGTTTTTTCCTGGACCAAAAGAATTTTAATATTAAAGAATTTAACTTATTAGTAAATTATTTTGAAGGAAGTATTTAAATGGATTGTATAATATATAATATCTTGGGTAGAATAATCATTTTAATAATAATTAATCTTTCTTCTGTAGTGAAAGTTATTGTATTCAATTTTAAAAAATAGATTTTGAATATTTTCAAAACACTTATTATAATTTAATTGTATTATTGTTTTGATGTTTTTAGCTAGAATTATTCCTAACTAAGTAATTTGATCTGTACTAGTTAACTGCTGAGAGTTATAGTTAAATTTGTTATTTGTATTTGAGTGAATGGGTAAAATTTTTGTTTTGTTGTCATTACAAGACAGCCCAGACATCTTTTGAAAAATCTTAATCGAATCAAATAGAGCTGATATTGAAGAATCATTTCCTTTTGTAGAGATGAGAACATCATCTGAAATAATTGAATTTTAGCTGTTATATCTTTTTCAAGCTCTAAACCCTCTGTTTTCTTATTGTTCCTAATATCGTTAGCCCACGGTTCCATTATCAATGTAAACAACAATGGAGATAGTGGGCGACCTTGCTTGGTACCTTTTATGATAGGAATTTTATTTGAAGTATAAGAACCTAATTTGATATAAGCAAATGTACCATCATTTTCGTGATTAACATAGTAGATTAATAAAATTGTATGAAAAATGTAAACACTCCAATAATGTGAACAAGTAATCCCAATTAATTGAGTCAAAAGTGGCGTTTATGTCCAAACTAATTAAAGTTAGGTTCTTTTTTTAATTTTGTGAGAAGTCAATAAGGGTTAATGTTCATTTTATATTATCATGAGTGTTTCTATTGATTACAAAACCTGTCTGATCCTCGTCAATTAATTGAGGTAAAAACTTTTTTAGTCTTTCAGTGAATATGTTCATAAACATCTTGTAATCAGTATTTAGTAAGGAAATAGGTCTGTAAGAGGAACAATATTTAGGGTCTTTGCTATGTTTTAAGATAGGTGAAATGAATGTATATTTCCATGAGGGAGGTATTGTGAAGTTGTTTTGAACTGTACTATATACTTTATGGAGTAATGAAATAGCTGATTTGGGTATAACTTTGTATATTTCTGGTATGATACCATCATTTCCAGGTGCCTTATTTTGCTTGAGCTTATTGATTTGAGTTTGTATGTTGGCTAGGGTAATTTGTTTATCAATAAGTTCTATTTGTTGTTTATTAAGTTTATTATGAAGATTTTTTTTAATAAAATGCTTAATGTTGTCTTTACTTTCTATATTATGTGTATCTTGGTTAATTGTATGAAAGTGACTTCTAAATTCTTCTATTATATCTTGTATATTGTATACTTCTTTCTTTTTCTTCGGGGAATATATTTCTTTAATATCGTTATGTTTATTCATTCTTTTAGTTTTATTCCTGAGATTAGTTAAGTGTTTAGGGTTTAGTGAACAAGCAAGGAATTTATATTTTTCTAATGTAATCAGTGTCTTATGATGTACTATGTTTCTATATTCTTCGTTTAATTTGCTTATTTCCTCTCTAATGTTTTTAGAAGAAAGATTGTCTCTATTTTTGAGATGCAATAAATCAAGCTTGTTCTATAATGTTTCCATATCTTTATCCCATGTTTTCCTTTTATTATAATACCATTTGTTAATTTGTCCATATAGGTAAGCTTTTAGTGCATCCCTAACATATATGTCATGAGTATTAGATGCTGAATTTATATCTATAAAATTTTGTATTTCTTCTTTTAAAAATGACTGAAAATCTTTAAGTTGGATAAGATATGCAGGTATTCTTTTTATTTGTACATTAGGGATGTTGTTAATATTTAATTCAAATATAATGGAATTATGATCGGAGATTGGACAAGAAATGATTTTGCTGTTATTTAAGTCATTTATAATTTGTGTGGAGAATAGTATTCTATTGATTCTGGAATGTGATTTGTGTCTATTAGAATAGAATGTGTATTTTAGAGAGCTATGATCAGTGAAGTCAAAAATATCTTTGAGCAGGTAGGAGTCTATAAATTTTATTAATTGTTTTGCTTGAGGGGTAATTTTTCTGTTTGCTAAAGTGGTTGTATCTTTTAAATCTAGAATACAATTAAAGTCCCCTGCCATGATAATATTTCCCTCAGACTGTGATATTATTTGAGATAAAAGTTGTTTGATAGTATTAGTACCTATTCCCGGTAACCAGTAGTTATTTATTATTGTATATATTTTTTATTTATTTCAATAATGGCTAAACATAGCAATCCTTTATTATCTTGATATATTTTAATTATTCTTAGTAAAGGAAGTGATTTGTCCCATAAAATTGCAACCCCCCTTTTCTTTTTTGTATATACTGAGCTTGCGATGACTGTATATTTATTTGTGTTCAAGAACTTAATATTATCTCCTATCAAATGAGTTTCCTGTAAAAAAATTAAGTTTGGTTTATGTAGGGCTAGATATTTAAACAAACTACCTCTTTTGATGTGGTTATTTAGACCATTTATATTAATTGATAAGCTTTTTAATATAGTCATGTTATATAGGTATGGGTGTATGATTAATTAATAACAAATCAATATAAAATGTGTAATTTGAGAATCTCTTTCCAACCATAAACTTGTTCATTAAAATGGATGTCAAAAGAAACTGTTTTTTAACAATGAACAAATAATACAGATTATAAAAACACAATTTAGCTCCCCGCCTGGAGTTATAAACTCCCTGTCTCAATGACACTTGCCACTGAGATCAAACCCTTAACCTGTAGCAACAGAACACAGCTACCACCAGTAAAATGTATTAAGTAATAGTGATTAGATATAAAACTAGTGATTATTTTAACTTAAATCTATTAAAATTTAACTAGATATATTTCATCAGATATAGTATGTTAATCACGAAAATGAAATACAATGTAAATTATTGTGTATGTGTAAAACATAGAAAAAATATTAGCTAGTCTCTAATATAAAGTATCATAAAGATAGAATATAACTATCTATTTGACTAATTACTATTTAAGCACTTTTAACTTAGTATAATATGATATTAATATCTATCAATAGTTATTAAACTATTTCGTATTAATATTTTTTTTTCAAACAAGGATATATATACAGTCAGAAACAGATTTCTTAGATCTATTATGTTAACAGAAGTATTGTAAGTTATCAAATATACATTCATTAATCACGTTTTGTTTCCTTTCTCACAAATATATATATATATATATATATATATATATATATATATATATATATATACATATATACGATATAGAAGATGGGGAGATATTTGTCTAAATCATTCAAATAAATCTCTCAAAATTCCTCTCAACGTAACACATACTGTCTTATATAGAAATGTAATATTCTACTAAAAACAATAAACAAGTGAAAATATAGCACTAAGCAGTCCAGAATTGCCCTGTCCCAGTGTTCTCACCATAGTAATCAAATAAAGAACACAGATTCACATTTCATCCTTTGAGAGAAGTGGACAAACTCATCTTACAAATCATGGAAAAATGTACTAATAAGTATAATACTGTCCACACATATTTAAGTTTTAAGTAACACAACAGTGAGTCCCACAAATCACTTTATGTTCATCTGTCCATGTATACCATAACACAAGCATCAAGAGGTCAGCTGTCATTAATTAATAGTAATTTTTATGTACAATACGTCTAGTATATCTAAAATAAACCTTTAAAATAGGATCTGGGTGACCAGTATACTTTGCAGAAGGAATACTACCCTTAGAGATAAAAAGGACACTTACATAACTGCATTTTCCAAAAACAGAGATGCTTAACAGATGAATGGATCGATGAGTGGATGTAGGCAAAAACCCTAGGTATTGGTGCAGATAAAAAAAAATAATAAAAAATATCTTAAAAAATAGAAAATATTTAGATTAGTGAATGCTACATATAAAATGAAGCGTGCAATGAGGAACCTTACTGCCAGCATCTATTATCTCTGCTTTGATGATGTACAGTTGGCTTCTTGCTGGACATTAGCATTTTATTTTATCTAGTAACAGTAAAATAGCCCAAATATCATTGACCCTAATGGATGTTTTGGAATGTTGTCTAGTCTTCCCTGCATTGATTTACAATTTACAATTCCTCTAAAGTCTGTGTAAAAGCATAAAGGTATTATAAACAGGTATGGTTATTGTCTCAGAAATGTATGATTCACCAGAAAACAAAAGGCATTCATAAGCTAAACATGGATTACCAAATCCACTGTTGTACTTTAATAAAGTTTTTTAAGTGTCAATATCAAACTTCAGTTGGCTGATCATACCTGAATGTAGCTTTACATGAAAATCCTAATGAAGTACAGCCTAGCACTCAGCATCCCCCTTGGGTCTCTGTGTTAAATATTGTTTTACTCTCTGCTTCAGAATTTATATCTGCTCTTTTCAGGCATCTGCACACGCTGTACACAAATCCCTCCAATCAAAATATTCACATAGGCAAAGAAATCACACAGCTGCTTTGGATGAATTAACAAGCAATATCACAATTACTTAAAAATGGAACAATGTAGTATAAGCAGTTTTAAGAGTCTAACAGAAAGAAAATGAAAAACACCTTCTCCAGTTATTGTTCTTCTTTACCTTGCTTCTCCTATAAATCATGGGCTATGCCCCGGGAGAGCTCACTCCCCTGTGTCATGTATGTGAAAGTATTATTTCAGCTATTCCCACCATAATGGTATTATTTCCGATAGCTCTTACTTCTTTCCTCAAGAATTCTGGATATAGCTGAAAATAACGGGAAGTGGTAAATCAGGATCAATGTAGAGCTATTACTTATACTTCACTTAAACGTTAATAGAGCCACAGGTTTGAGTCATCACAGATTTGTTTGGCAATAAGTGCAAAACTGTACTGTCTAACATTATTGATTTGTTTTGTCTGTGATTTATGAGAAAAATCAGGGGCAGGGTAAAAGATGTAAGACAAAATTTAGATACATTTTGCAAAATCAAGTGCAGTCGATGGGTATTGTTTTCTGTATAGATCTTAACTTCTCTGTATACCTTTTAGCATCTTTGCTCATGAAATCTAGTCATAGCAAAAAGAATGGGAATAAAATTAGGGAAAATATTTAAATATAACTGTAATTAAGTTACACAGGTTAATAAAGCACCATGTTTTGCATCAGCATACAGTTTCTAAGCTGTAAGAAGTATGCAACACTAATGTCCAGCTTCACAGACTTCTCCGAGATCCTCAGTCCTTTACCAGTAAGTCAAAAAACATTATAAGGGACGGGAAAACTGAGAAAAAGCCGGGATTCTGTAAAAGAAGGTATGAAAGTCAGGAATTTAATCCACAAGCAAACATTTTTGTGTGAGAGAATGTGTTTCAGGCAGTGCGGAAAAACTGATAAAATAAACTGGAGCAGAAGTGGAAAAATTGTTCATTTATGTGCTTTATATAATAGTACTTTTATAAACTTTAAGTAGAACACTATAACATAAGAAAGTCAGTTCTGCAAAAGCAGTAACTCATATGCACACTTGCTGACACTCGCCCACACTCACACAATCACTTACTCTTGTAAACCCATAGATATTTGGACTCAAACACATACAGACTGTGAAGTTAAGATTTGTCTCTTTTCTGTACAAATATTGCATTACTCATTTTCTACTATGTATGTTGTAAACACACTTTGTGCTCATAGCATAAAAGTTGCAGGCTTATAAATTACTCATAAAACAGCAGCAAATTACCGTATAACATTGCAGTTGAATGTTGCCCTCTCAAGAATCATATTATGTACGATGACAAGGAATACACAAATCAATCACTTCTCGGCTTCTGCCGAGCTTTCCACTTCCTGTATGTGCTTGTCCATTAGCGCTGATGTCATCTGGGTGCTTTGCACATTAGAGAATGTGAGAAAAAAGTTAAAGAGAAGATTTCTTAGCTGCTAACAGGGTCTGGGAACGGCTGAAGCTCGCGGATGATCGTCGTGAGGTAATTATTGAGTGAAATAGCTTCTTATATGTAATCCACGGGAAAATCAGTTTAAAATGTTAACAAGCCTTTTTTTTTTTCTTCCTCTGCTCTTCTCTTTACAGGAAAAATAACAGTATGAGCCTCGAGAGCCCAAACCAAGCAGATTACATTGTATAAAGCATGTATGACCAATTCCACAGAACAAGTTAACCAATGCATTTCCAATGATATTAAGAATAATCTACACAGATCTGAACCATAGTCATAACATTTCTTTTTAAACCAAAAAAAAAAAAAAAACAAACAAACAGATAGCACTTCATAAACACATACGGATAGCATTTCCCAAATATATGCTTGTCTATTAAAAGTCATAACAAATGTCCTATCTTAGATTTATATCTGTAAAAGACACTATACATAGGGGATTAGTTAATTATACATAACATGTTTTGTTTTGATGTTATTAATGTATTAGAGGTGTCTTATAAAAGCTGTTATATGAATATGTAACTGTATTTTGGCTATATCAAGTTAAATCATATATTAAGACCCATAATAATTAAGTTATTACTATATTTTGGGAAAATACCATACTATTATGATTTATACTATAAGGGTAGTAGTGATTGCTAATAGCAGATGAATAATAATGTTTATCACTGAGAAAGAGAAGTTATATGCAGTAATATAATGATTAATATTAAAATTTTGAAATAGATGCAAACCTTATATATGCTTAACATAACAGATGGAAAGATGAACTTACCTTGTAAATAGATTATAACTGTATAGATTTGCTAACAGTTTAAAGTCCAAAACAACAAGACATTGTATTAGAAAAAAATGTCTTATGTTCATTTACTTTTCAGTCTCTATTGTTTTTCATTAGTTTTCCATGTGGAATTAGATGCCACTCTTTTAAGAGATGAATTAGCCCATTCCATTTCTTCTAATTTATCCAATATTTTATGATTTTTAACAAAGGACAGTGCAGAATCCAGATCATCAAACATCTTGTACACTCAGGAAGGAAGACTTTCAACCTCGCAGGGAACAAAAGGTGAGTCTTTATTTGTATTTTCTTTAGTTCTTTAATCAATGGTAAAAATGCTTTCCTCTTGGTAATGATCTGTGTAGAGTAGTCATTGTTAAAACGGATTATTGAATCATTGTATTTTAGTGGAGACTTAGACCAAGCTGTCTTTAATACCAACTCTTTATCCGATGAAGACAAGAATTTAACAATAACTGATCTGGGTTTCTTTCTATTAGTGCTGTTTACTGCAGTTAGTGCTCGATGTGCTCTTTCAATTCCAAAAGACAGAGCTTCTGGTAAGTCAAGTGTTTTAGGTATCCAGGTGTTAAGGAAAGTAGCCATGTTATTACCCTCAATATTTTCAGGAAGTCCAAAAATCCTTAGATTGTTTCGATGGGTGTAACATAGTATTTTGTTTAAGTAGAAATTCAGTATTGTTTTCATTCTCCAGAATTCTGCCATCCATGTCATTTAAGGATTCCTCTATATTAGATATCTGAATTTTCTGTAGCTTCAAATCATCATGTAGTAGTTCCATTGGTTTAGTGGCTTTTTCTTTAAAGCTGTCTATTTTTGAGTCAATTTTGTCAATTTTTGTAGTTAAGTCCTGAATGTTGGATATTAGAGTTTGTAAGTCTTTTTTCATACTGGAGTCCTGACTGCCTGTCTTAGAGTGACTCATGTCGGAATTCTTTTCAGATGAATTGTGATTTTTTCCAAGTAGATTTTTGACTGGAAAATTTGTCCACTTTCGTTTTTTTTTTTTAATTTTCTTGTAAAAGAAGTTTAGATCTAAGATACTGTATAGAAAAAAATCCAAGATTTCTTGTTTAAAAGACAAAAATCCAGTAAAGAAAATTATCTTCAGTGGAGCTGCTGAATTCTGCTGCTACACAGTACTCATGCTAGCCACGCCCCCGGCATCAGCCCTCTTGACATTAAGGACATCTCATAGCATGTATATGACATCTATCAGCCTAATACATGTCGTCACACTAACTGTCTCACAATAAGACTATCAGTCTGTATCATACCTCTCAACCTCTTACACCAGAAAGTCTGGACAGAGCCATAAATAAATAATGGGAGACAAAGGCCCAAAAATAGTGATGCTTTTTAAATATTGCACTTACAAACTTAGAAAGTTGATAGAATAACAGGTTTTGAATTAGCATGAATTTTCTTACCAGTATGAAGTCTGAAACTCAATGTTTGTCATTATTTTCTGACTTTAACCCTCAATGATTAACCGCTCATTTGCCACAAAACCACAATTATTTGAGAAACAGACCAAAAATATGAGGCACAAATCTGAACATTCTGTGAAAATCTGTACAGTTGAGAGGTATGTATTTGTATAACTCTTTGTCAAAAGCATTTCACAGACATGTGAATTATGTCAGCACACCACATAGGAAATGTTATTTCACAACCTTAGCTGAACTGGTTTGAAGGTGCAGTCACAAGAATCCATGGTTAGTATAAAGTTTAAGGTGTTTACCCTACAAAAAAAGATACAAGGTTTGATTCTCACCTGGCTAAGCATATTTGTGAGCTACTGCAGTGAAATTAAAATCCTCAGCTTTTGCTATTAGACATGAAATGACATTTATTGTCATTCATCATAGATGCCAAGTTCCACACAGAAGCTGAGGACACTAAATGGGGAAGAGAGATTGGGATACAGGGATAGAAACATAGGACGAGATTTGCATATGGGCCATTTCAGCATATCTTTGTGTTGTGTATCTCTTCAGTTTCTCATCATAATTATTCAGGCAAGATCTGTACAAGATATTCTTCTCAATGTTAACTAGATTAATACAGAAACAAAATAATGTAGTGCTAATAAGATATTTTGCCAACACTAATACACAAAGGAGTCATACAAAACATTCACTAGTAGTTTGACATATGTCTGGATTCAAACCTTGTCAATATTAAAAAAAATATATCTAGGTCTGCGCATTATCTGACCATACCACATAGGAACTCTTACTTTACAAACGTCAATTCTGATTACAGATTGAAGCAAAGGAGAAAGCATGTATTAGTCTTTATTGCAATCATGACAACTGTAAAATTCCATAATGTATACATTACATCCAGTAGCATAATAATTATGCAACAGTAAAGAGGTATGAGACAGAAATGGGAGCAGATAGATGGAGACAGGAAAAGAGATAAAGAATATTTTATTTTTCTGGGCCATTTTTCAACATCTTTCTGGTGTGTTACAGTTACATTTTTTCCTGTTAAGTAATCTGTCATGCTATGCACAGCCAAGTGTTTCTATTGGGGAACAAGCAGGGGGTCAAAAAATTATTAAGAGATAAGCAAGATAATGGTGGGTTAATAAAATATGTAGACAACACTTACACAAATATTACTAATATAAATAACACATTGCATATGGCTTTCTAATATTTCTGGATTTGAACCATTTGTGATGCCTCACCACTGGGCCAGTAATCAAGGAGCCTCACCATTGACACCTGTAGAAAATGTTCACTGGGAGGATAGTAGGTACACACATAGTATCTCCAGATGCAGCTCTCTGCATCAAGCACAATGAAGCACAATTTCCCTTAAGAGTACACAGGGAACACAATCCATCCAGGGCTTGTTTCTGCTTCTTTCTCCAGATCCCTAATAAGACTTCCCACTGGCACCTCAGCTGAGTGTCAAAGCCAAGATCTCCAGCACCCTCTCTGCCAACCAGTGCTTCATGTCCCTGCCAAAGTAGTTGACACCCACACTCCTTGAGGTTTAATTTACACACACACACACACACACACACACACACACACACACACACACACACACACACACACACACACACACACACACATCAGAGAAAGGCTGGCAGAGGTTTGCTAGCTATGTCCCTTCTGCCCAGACTATAAGGTAGTTATGATTGCCACCAGACACTCCTGCCAGCTACCTTAAGGCTCTTCCAAGGGTACCTAATACACTGAGTGAAATTAATATTAATACAAATCGTAGTTTGACCAAAAACAAAGCTATTAGGAGTGGCCAACACAGTGTTACCAAATCAATATGCAAATACTCTCCAAACTTAAATATCTCTGCAAAGATCAGCCAGAATGAAATGTTTAAATATATTTAATATTAAATAATAACAGAACAAGACAATACAAAATATCTATTCACAGTAACATCAGAGGTCAAAATCACAGGAATTATTTAAAAATAACATTAAAGGACAGACTCAGACATATAAAAAAGAACAATATCTAAACTAAGCTTCATTAGATTCCTGACTAAATCTAAGATAATTACTATTTCCTACTTACTTAATTGAGCAAGGCAGATAATGTGGTGAATGGTCTTTTTTTGTCAGGGCCAAGACAGAGTAAAGAATACTCAGACTCACTAAGAGACTTCTCCAAAATAATATCTAAAATATTACTTCTGTGATAGCTTGCAGAATGACATCACTTCGGGTCATCTGACTTCTAGTTCTCATGCAACTCCCCATTGCTGTCAGCTGTCAAGGTTTAGCACCTACCTGTAAAAATAGACACACAAGGGCTTTTGATCAGATCTGTTGCAAGTATTGGAAGTCATAAAACAATTTCATACCTCCATGCTTCCATAGTAATAATTAGTTTACACCCAAAGACAACACAGAAAGCTTCCTAGTACAGATTTTGTGTTTTTGGCTCCATTGAAGCCTGTGAG
This sequence comes from Protopterus annectens, assembly GCF_019279795.1. Taxonomy (NCBI): domain Eukaryota; kingdom Metazoa; phylum Chordata; order Ceratodontiformes; family Protopteridae; genus Protopterus; species Protopterus annectens. The sequence goes on from NC_056751.1 coordinate 491,478,265, forward strand.
ATAGCATCTTTATGGCCTAGCCTATAAAGTAATTTAATTTCAGATATATTTTAAAGTTTACTGGACTGAGGTTAACCTTTCAGTTTCCTGTGTTAAAACATATACATTTAAACAGTTACAATAGTGCATGTACATTTCTGTTCTCTTCAGTAGGTCTCACTGTGGATACATTTTAAATACAAGCACTTTACAAATACCTTTTCAAAACAAACATCTATACAAATCAGTTTGATATGCACATGGCATACAGTTTTAATACATTTGTAACACAAGTATCTTGTATACATGATTTATTTATTTATTTTATTTTGCATTTGTTGATTGGGTTTATCCAGCTAAGCTGGTAGCCCTTTTTCAGTGGAGACCTGGGGAGAAAAGCTCCACAAATTACAATAAGAAAAAAATGTAAATGAACATAGTAATTATAGACAAAGCAATGACATTTTCAAGCTGGAAATGTACAAGCATAAAACTTATTTGCGTTAAGATTTGTGGGGAAAACAGAAAGTGAATTTTGTGAGTAAAGTCAAGGTATTTACAGTTAAGATCATACAGGTAATAAATATATCAGTAGAAATATTTTTAAGATTGCGTGACAGAACAGTCAAGGTGTTTACAGTTAGTAAGGATCATACAGGTAATACATATATCAGTAGAAATATTTTTAAGATTGGATGACAGGTGATTACTTGGATAAAATGACTAAAAGTGATGAGACATTACTAAAATAAAAGGAAGAGGGCCAAAACAGTTATCTTCATAGATGAGGAAGGCAGTTTATGAAGGATGGATACAGTGGCATGACCAGTAACATTTTAGGTAGTCTTTGGTGGTGGATTTAAATTATTTGAGTCGTTTAAGTGATCTAATTTGCAGTGGGAGTTTGTTCCAAGAAATGGAGGGGGAGTAACTGTAGAGATTTTTACCAATTTTGCCCTTAGGTTTATAGGCTTGTAGGAGGTCTTGGTCTGAGCTTCATGGAGTCCTAGAAGGAGTGTAGAAGGAGATAAGAGGAGACCAGATGGGGTAGAAGGATGGTTGGTGCAAGATAGAGTGGATAGTCTGAAGCTGTGACAGCAGAAGCTAGTGAGGTAATTCAGGCCAATCTAAGTGTTTTAAAGAGAGACAGTGATGAGATCTATAGGTTTGATTTCATACTACTAAATGCCCAGAGGATCACTTAAAATATAGGCAGCTAAGAAATTATACAAAAAAGCCATTCTGTCAGACAAAAGAAACTATTACATTCAATCCTAACAAACCCAGCAAAACAAAACGCAAAAGTTCTAGGCAGGGATTAACACACTTTTACACCCAGGTCATTCTGTCACACCCACCCCATTAGGTTCTGACCACGATAGTCCAAAGCAAATTACCAATACCTTTAACACATTCTTTACTTAGACCATTCACTCTCTTGCCAATCAACTAACTCCTGACAGCTCATCTCTGACTTCCTCTACTGCTAGCTTACCTCCCTCATTTCATCTCAAACCTGTCCCTACATCCCTTGTCTGTACCCTTATTCTGAAACTCAAACCTACCACCCCCGCAGCTGATCTCCTACCTGCAGAATATCTGCAAAAAGCTGCAAAAGCCATAGCCTACCCCATCTCCATCCTGATTAACAGAATTATTTCTGAGGGAACTATCCCATCTATTTGGGAGATCTCACATATTATCCCCCTGCATAAAGGTGGAAACTCCAAGGAATTATCCAACTATAGAACTATTGCTGTACTATCTCTACTGGCAAAAATCATGGAGAAATGCATTCATAGACAACTGTTAAACCACCTAACAGATAACTTATTAGCTAACTGTCAACATGGCTTTAGGCCATTTCACAGCACCATGACTGCCCTTTTATCCTTCTCTGACTGTATTAACAAAAATTGGAATAACAACACTCTATCCTCAGCCCTCCTTTTTGATCTCTCTAAAGCCTTTGATATGGTTAACCACCAACTTCTCATAAACTTATTCAAAAACCTATCACTAGATGCACTTGGCTATACAATGGTTTCAATCCTACTTAAACAATAGGCGACAGGCTGTTCTGTGGGAGAACAACTTATCTCCCCATCTCCCCATTGGGATTGGTGTCCCCCAAGGCTCTATATTAGGACCTCTCCTATTTTCTATTTTTATCAATGACCTACATTCTGCAATTCCTCAAGCTAACTCAATACAATACGCAGATGACTCCACATTAATATGCTCAGCCACCTCTCCATCAGACCTTCAGTCCCTCACCCAAAATGTGTTTAACACAGTCAAAAAATGGTTACTACACCATTGCCTCATCTTGAACCCCCAAAAAATGAAACTCCTACTATTTACTCCCACCCGTGCGGCCTCCCCACTTAACTTTATGTTACATCAAAAAACAGTACCATCATATCTCCTGACTCAACTACAAAACTACTAGGGGTAGTAATTGATAATCACCTTAACTTTGATACTCACGTTAACAGTACCATAAAAACAGTCAGCAAAAAACTAGGCTCCCTCTATAGAATCAAATCCTTTCTCACTCCACTAGCAAGGGCTACTATTGCCCGCACCCACTTAATTTCCACCCTCCTCTACGCCTCCCCTATATACACTAACCTCTCAAAAAAAACTTGAACAAGCTGGCTGTCTCTTACAATAATATTGTCAGATTTGCAGCAGGATCTACATTCAGAACCTATCACTGTACTAATTATGAACAACTAGGATGGCTAGAGTTGCCAAATTTACTTCTGTTTAACCAATTAACAGTTGCATACAAAATCCTGTATCAGCCTATTAATACTCCAATTCTTACCAACCTTATCACCCCCTACAACAACCTTAAGATCCTATGCTCATTTAATACAATATTAGTACAAATAAGTAAAACCAACAATATGGCTGGTGACTCTTTGTTCGCTAATACCGTGGGTAAAACCTGGAACTCTCTCCCCAGTGACCTGACCTCCCTTTCCTCTCTAACACAATTTAAAAGCAAACTGAAAACCTACCTTAAATCCCATTGGTTATGTCCCTGTGTGAACCCAGACTAGCTACACCTTTTTTCACAAAGACACCCATCACATCAACTGTATATACTAATTGTTTATTGAAAACCATAAAGAAAATGGGCCTTATATATTGCTAAAATGTCATCAATATCTCTGTATAACTAAAAAATGTTATAAGCAATACGATTCTGTAAGCAGACATGTTTTGAAGTGAAAATATTTGCTTATATATTTAATGTACCCACATCTGTAAAATCTGTCATGTATAAAATTGCTTAAATATGTATTGTACCTGTATCTGTTGAAAACTGTTATTTTATATAAATTTTACTGTGTTTTTGAGGAGCTTTACTCCCCGGGCCTCTGCTGAAAATGGACATATATCCAGCTGGACTAGCCCGGTCAACAGATGTAAAATAAATAAATAAATTTCCAGCAAATCTGGTGACTCTGTTATAGGTTGTTTCTAGCTTAATTTGGAGAGAGGTATAGAGGTTGGTGAGGATCTGAGAGCTATACGGTAGGCTTAGTAGAAGATAGGCATGAGACAGGGAGGCTTTGGCTTTGTTGGATAGGAACTTTTATTTCTGTATAAGAGGCCACGTTTTTGATGAGTTTTCTTAATACACATATTAACATGCAAGTCAAATTTCAGCTGATCATCTATCATGACCCCTAGAAGTTTTGTGTTGGGTTTAGCTAAGATCGGTGTGTCATTCAGAGACTGGATAGCAAAAGTGGATTTAAGCTGGTTTATATTTTTAGGAGTAAAAAGTAAGAGTTTAGTTTTATTAGGATCCAGAATTAGTTGGTTGTTAGAGAGCCAGGTTTCCACAGAGTTAAATGATTTCTGAGTAATAAAGTCAGTGAGTGTCTCTGCAATGGTAATGAGTGTAGGGTCATCTGCAGATTGGATGAGAGATGACTAAGGGCAGGAGGTCTGGAGTAGATTAGTAAAGATATTGAAGAGTAGTGGACTAAGAATAAATCCTTGGGGAGCACTCATTTCGACAGGAAGAGGAGGGGAGAGAGCAGGGAGCCATTTTACTGCTTGCAATCTATTTGGAGGTATCCAGCAAACTAGGCAATGGTAGAGGTGGGGAAGTTAAAGTTAGAGAGTTTGTCCAGAAGAAAGGAGTGACAGACTATATCAAATACTTTAGAGAGATTTGGGAATAAGCATGAAAGTAGTTTATTGTTATTTCTGAACAGCGAAATAGTGTTAAAGAAGGATAGGAGGGCTGTAGTGGTGCTAGGTTTTGAACAAAAGCCATGTTGTGTAGGGGTAAGCAGGTTGTTTTGAAATAAGTGTTCCATGGTTTGCTTGTGTAGACATTTTTCTAATATTTTTGAGAGTGGTAATAGCATAGCTATGGGTCTGAAATTAGAAATTTCTATGGAGTTACTTCCTTTGTGTATAGGTAGAGTATAGAATTCTTTCCAGATAGAGGGTACCTTTGATTCAGAGATTGAATGGTGTATTAGTATAGAGACTGGGAGAGCTTGATAGTCTGTTGCTATCTGAAGGAAGTAGGGAGGTATGTTATCAGCAGATGTGAATCCCACATGGAATCAGTTTGATATTCACAAATGACATATAATTATTTACAAAATTTCAGCTAGCTGTGCTGGTAGTACCTTTTATCATCACATCCGCCCCTTTGAAGGCTCAAGCTACTTTTTCAAGTGCGCCCTTGAGAAACATTGCTTCGGAGGAATGAGCCTATCTGGGAATACATTACCACATACCCTGTCTTGAGAATCCATCTGCATTGGCAGGACTAACCACACTGCAGTGTTGCACTGTCATATCATATGCCTGCAACGTTAGTCTCTACCATAGTAACTTGGGATTTTCCTGGCTGACTCCCTGTAGTGGGTCTATACTATTTTGCTAAAATTTATTTCAGTGAACACATACTTGTCGAACCCTATCCAGCGAAAATCACTTCTGTGATTTGCTGAATAATCCAAGGGCAAATAAATACTTGCCCTGCAGCACAACAGACCCATATCTAGCTAAATCGAATCCACCCAAGTGGGAGGCTTCATCCCCACAACTGCCCCATGTGGGAGACTGTGCCCTCACACCCCCTAACTATATATACTAACTCTGAGATTGCACTACAGTGAAGAAAAGACCAAAGATGTGTAGTTAGCCAACTAATTTTTGCCCTTGGAATATTTAGGAGCTAGTGGAAGTGATTTTCGTTGAATAGGGGTCGATGAATACCTGTTCACCAAAAATAAATTTTTTCAAAATGATGTAGAGCCCCCTGTAGCCATAGATTCCCCTCAGACTCCTCCTGGCTTATACTGCAAATATTCAGTACAAGGACCTCCCTGTCATGGTAAGATTTCATCACATTAACAAGTTACAATTTGTGCCCGTTTCCTGCCTAGAAGTTCTACTGTGTACTTAACATTACTGACCTTCCTTACCACTTTGAAGGGTCCATCCCAAGCTGCTTGCAGATCATTGTGTCTGCCAGGAATGAGAAACATCACCTGCTGCCCCACAGCATACTCTCTGGCTCGAGCATTCTTCTCATACTAGACTTTAATCTGCTGTTGGGCTCATGCCAGGTTTTCCTGGGACAAGTCCATGAGCTCCGTGAGCCTTGCTCTGAGGTTTTGGACATATACCACAACAGAATCCCTGTGGGAATCACTCACCCTCCCACTCATTTTGACTCAGATTTAGAGGTCCCTTCACCAGATGACCATATAGCAAATCCTAGGGTGAAAAACCTGTGAATTCCTGGGGGTAACCTCTCTGTATACAAACAACAGTTGGGGCAAATATTTGTCCCTCTCTCTCTTAAACTGGTCTGCATATGCCTGTAGTATGGTCTTTACTGTAGAGTTTAACCTCTTCACAACACCAGTAGTCTGGGGATGGTGGAGGGATGGCCTTTAGGTGCTTCACCTAACAGAGCTTCCACAAACAAGCCAGCAGGTCTGACATGAAATTGGCACCTCCATCAGTCATTTTTTTTTTTTGGAAACCTACCCTGGTGTAAATCTCTAACAAAGCATTTGTCACCTTCCCTGCCTCGATGAAAGACAGAGCCACCACCTCAGGGGATCTGGTAGCATACTCTACTACCACTAGGATACACTTCTTCACTGTGGAACTTGAGGTTCTCAGCGGCACAACAATATCCATAACTACCCTCTCAAATGGTTCCGGAATCACAATCAAAGGCACCAAAGGAGCTTTGACCATGTCTCGTGCCTTGCTTACATTTTAGCACTACTCATAGACCCTGCAGTACCCTATTACATCCCTTGCAATCCCAGGCCAATAAAAGTTATGCAAATTACGTCTCTTGGTACACTTTATTCCTATACAACTTGCAAAGGGAATGTCATGGGCTATGACTAGAAGTGCCAGATAGTAGGCTCTGGGCAATACAAACTGTTGTATTAATCCAAACAACAAAGCCAGTAGATTTTTCATTTTATTAAAACACACACGGACCTCTCTAGCGCCTCGGCTTATCAGCCTTCCAGGATCTCCTGGAAGGCTGATAAGCCGAGGTGCTAGAGTGGTTCATGTATGTTTTAATAAAAGGAAAAATCTACAGGCTTTGTCGTTTTGATTAATTTTGCTTTTACAGTGTGGTTTGGACAAACTGCTGTATTCTCTCACCCTCTAGCCATCCCTCAGGAGTCCAGTCTCAGTGCTGTAACCCTTTGTTCCACTATAAAGAATGCCCTTTTCCTTGAGAATTGGGAATCACCCTAGCTACCTACCTCACATCTTGCACTGTAGGGTCTGAGAGCTGAGCCTGCCTCAACTCTCTCTTAGTAACCTTTCCCAGTTTCCCTTCCACAGGAAATCTGCTATCCTCTGAGAGTGGTGCCTTGCTGTCAGCCTAGGTACTTCTACTTACTTCTGCCCTGGCAGTCACTCTGTCCAAGAGAACATCCCTACCTACCAGCAGCTGTATCTCACCTTCAGACTCACTGCAGGGCAGTTTCCTCACTGAAATAGCCACACCACCAGCTCTGTCTTCAGACTCGCATGCCTGTCTTCAAGCCTGACTGCATGTAACTGCATGCACACAAGGTACTGCATTTTCAAAATCATTCCCTATCAGGACATCTGCAGGGATGTCCTCAAACACACCTGCTTACCTGCTTCCTTTTCCAGCCTCACAGTCAAGGTGAACCCTACCCAAAGATATTTGTAATGGGGTCCCTCCTAAATCTCTGACTGAAGTAGACTGCCCAAGGAACTAGTGCTCCTCTTTAACCACTACAGCTTCCCAATGATTAGGTCAAAGGCTGTGTCTCTCTCTTAGTAGTTGCCTGTTTCCTAGCTACTAAGATAGGATATAAACTATTATGGTAGTTTGATCCCCTTGTTATCTCCACACAGATTACCACAGGCATTCTGTTATTTCCACTTGTTGGCTCCCCTACCTTTTGTTCCCCACCTTGCCACTGTGGACAGTTGTATGATACATGGCCCCAATGGTTGCATTTAAAACGTTTAACCCCTGATCCTGCTCATTTACCTGAACTAGTGGCTTCCCCTGTTGCTGGTGGACTTTGTTGGGATGGTTTAGGCTGCTCATCATGGGTTCCCTTATATCCATGTGCAGCACTGGATATCTCTTTCCTGTGCAGTGATACCCTGCTTGCTAAGTAGACATCTCCTTTTTCCCCTAGCTCATCTGCAGTATTGCATTCCCTATCTGCCAATCAGATGCTCATGTCCTCAGGCAAAGTGCTAAGGGCTTGTTCCTTTACCAAAAGGTCTTCCAGCTGTTCAAAAGAGTGACCTGAAACCCACTCTCCCACCTATGAAAATGAGTGCTTAATTCAACAATATAATCACACATACTTTCATCTGCTTTGTATCTATGCTCATGAAACTTTTTTATATAAGCTTCAGGTGTTAACTTAAAACATTGTAATAAACAGTGCTTAACTTTCTCATAATCTAAACAATCAGTATCAGATAATTTGGATACAACAGTTACAGCTATACCATGAAGTAAAGGGGTCAGGAATTGTACCCAGAGCCCTTGGTCAACATTATACTGGTTGCATACTCTTTGAAATATATGAATAAAACTATAAAAACTATTACCTTATTGGTATTGAAGAAAACAATTACTGACCTTTATTGCTTCTGGGGTATGGTTACTCCCTTATCCATTACCTCCATGACCCTGGTAAAGAGTCAGCATTTCCTTTTCATGTTGGCTCTACATCTCATTTTCTTCAGCCTTTAAATGTCTCAGTCTATCCATAGCCTCCAAATGCCACAATGTATTATTTTATTCAGCCTCCAAACACTACAGTCTCTCTGCTGATTCTATTACCTAATGTTTGGCCTCCAGTTCAAGTCTCTTTAACTCTAGATGGATTTTTAAGTCCTCTGAAGAAAAGTTGAATTGTCCATTTTCTGAGAGCTGTACATGCATAATGCCAGTCTGGCTGTCTTCCTGTTTGCTGGTCTGTGATACAGCTGTGATTAAGGCTGCAATCATTCCCCCTTTAGTCAGCTTGGCATGCACCGGTCCTCTGGCTTGGCACATCTCAGCCAACTGGCTCTTTGTCAGCTTGCCACAATCCTACTCTTGCATCCTTGCCTGCTCTCTCTGACTAACTAAGCTAACAAAAAATAAATAAAACTATTGTGATATGAAACTCTGTCTACCATGTGGCTGCTCAAGAGTACAGACACCTTCTTTAATGACCACTGCTTACAGGCTACAGGAGTTCAATATCCACACCACTGTTCATCAGTACGTGATGTGGTGATCCCACCATTGCCACCAATGTGACGCCAAACCACTGGGCCAGTAATCAAGGAGCTTCACTCCTTACCACTGGCACCTGTGTGGAACATTCACTGGGAGGACAGCAGGTACACACAGTATCTCCAGGTGCATCTCTCTGCATCAAGCACAATCAAGCAAAATTTCCCTTAAGAGCACATGGGGAACACAGTCAGTCTGGTGCTGATTTCTCCCTCTTTCTCCAGATCCCCAATATGACTCCTCACTGGCACAGCTATAGAGTTGAGACCTCAGCTGAGTATCCAAGCTAAGACCTCCAGCACCCTCTCTGTTCAACCAGTACTTCCTGTCCCTGCTCAAGTAGCTAACACCCACACTCTTTGAGGTTTGATTTACACACACACACACACACACACACACACACACACACACAGCTGAGAAAGGCGGGGACAGGTTTACTATCTATGCCCCCTTCTTCCCAGACTATAAGGTAGTTATAACTGCCACCAGATATTCCTGCCAGCTAATTAAGGCTCTTCCATTGGTACCCAATATACTGAGTGAAATTAATATTAATACAAATGGTAGTTTGACGAAGAGCAAGGCTATTAGGAGTGGCCCACATAGTGTCATCAATTAAATATGCAAATACTCTCCAACTTAAATATCTCTACAAAGATCAACCACAAAGAAATGTTTAAATATATTTAATAATAAATAATAAAAGAACAAGACAATGCTAAATATCTATTCACAGTGATACCAGAGTTCAAAATCATAGGAAATATTTAAAATAACATTGAAGGATAGACTCAGACAAATAAAGAAAAACAATATCTACACTAAGCTTTACTGTATTCCTGACTGAATCTAAGATAATTACTGTTCTCTACTTACTTAATAAAGCAAGGTAGATGATGAGGTGAATGGTCCTTTTTGTTGTCAAGCCCAGGACAGAATCCATAATCCTCAGACTCACTAAGATACTTCTCAAAATAATTCCTAAATTTTACTTCTGGGATAGGTTGCAGAATGACATAACTTCTGGTCATCTGACTTGTAGTTCCCATGCAAACCCACATTGCTGGAAGCTGGCAGGATTTAGCACCTACCTGTAAAAATACACACACAAGGGCTTTTGATCAGATCTATGGCAGGTGCTAGAAGTCATAAAACAATTTCATACCTCCAAGCTTCCAGAGTAGTAATTTGTTTACCCCAAAGATAATACAAAATGCTTCATAGTACAGACTCTGTCTCTGGCTGCATTTAACATGTCTGATAGCATCGTTATAGCCTAGCCCATAAAGTGATTTCATTTCAGATATATTTTAAAGTTTGCTGGACTAAGTTTAACCTTTCAGTTACCTCTGTTAAAACATAGACATTTAAACAGTTAGTGCATGTACATTTTTGTTCTCTCCAGTAGGGCACACTGTGGATACATTTCAAACACAAGCACTTAACAAATACCTTTTCAACACATACATGTATACAAATCAGTTTGATATACATATGACATACAGTTCTAATACAGCTGTAACACAAGCATCTTGTATAAATCAGTTTGATTTTCACAAATGACATATAATTATTTACAAAATTCCAGCTAGCTGTGCTGGCAGTAACTCCTGTCATCACACCCTTAACACTATGCCAAAAGCATTTCACAGACGTGAATTATGTCAACACACCACATAGGAAATATTACTTTATGAACATTGATTAACTGGTTTGAAGGGGTAGTCAGAAGAATTGGGGGTTAGTATAATTTAAGGGGTTTACTTACAGAAATAAGGTACCAGGTTTGATTCTCACATTTGAAAAGGAAACTGGCTAGACTTAATATAGCCCTACAGGGCAGCTAACCTAGTACTTACTAACAAACAAAGGAAGGAGACAAGGGAGAATGTAGAAATCAGGATTCATCAGAGTAATGACAATTTTAACATTAAGTATAGAAAGAAAGTACCAGTATGGAAACACAGCAGTCACATTTCAAAATATCCAAAGGTAAAGTAGGCAGCAAACAGCAGGCAGCAAGTAAAATAAATCCAAGTGTGAAAACAGAGTAGTCGCAATTCAAAATATCCAAAGGTAAAGTAGGCAGAAAACAGTAGGCAGCAGGTAAAATAAATCCAAGTTTAATGCATATACAAACTAGTAAGCACTTTCACTATTCAATCATAGCTTCTTCAGACCCTAATAAAACAGCATCTTCACTGAACATTTATATAACAATATCATAATACAGAAAGCAATCAAGAGCTAAAACTAACAAAACAAATAGTTAAAGCTGAACTCGCTTAAGAAGTAAACCCAGCAAAGGGAGGTAAACATTACTTTTTCCTACTTTTGGCTTTTCAAACAGTTTTCAAGGGTACAACTAGATTTACACCTAACCCCAGATGAAAACTTAGTTGGGCTATCCATCTTGCTTCACATCTCTCCGTTTCATCTTCAGTGTTGCCTATCCTAACATTCTCATATATAACATCTAACACAATAAAAGAAAACCTATGTACATTACTTTGCATCTGAACATGTTTAGCTAAAGCATTGACAGTATTACCTTTATTAATATAATATATATAGTCCCTAATGCGTTCAAGACACCAATGGTTAGTTTTGCCAACATAAAATGAGCACAATGTTCATGGTGTCACAGTTAGCCATAACATTTAAAAAAAATATTTCTTCCCTGTCTGTGGATGAACAAACTCATTACCTTCTCTAACTTACTGACAGAAATTACAAGTGCCACATTTTCTGGTACCCGCTCCTCGCTGTCCATAACCTAACTTGTCCGCATAACACAACAGACTCTTTAAATTTGCCATATCCCCATAATAAAACTTAGGAGATGTGCCAACTAATGCTTCAGCTGATGAATCAGAAGTTAAAATATGCCAATTATTTTTTAATTACATCAGTGATGTTATTTATGTTGCTGGAAAATGTCATCGGGACTCTTAAAATGTTGACCCTTCTGACTTGTCTATGTGGGTCTCAGATGGGGGTCATAAAATAAGGTCTCTCAACTCCCTTTCTAAGCTGGCGGGTACCACACATACCTTTAAATATCTCAGTCCCTTTATACCCCCTATCCTCAAAATCTTCCTTAAGGGTCACGATAAATTCCTTAAAGTCCTGGTCTTTAACATGTAGCCTAGAGGCCCTTAACATTTGTTCCTTCACCACATTCTCAAACACATGGTTAGGATGCATACTGCTACAATGGGCAAAACTCAGTTTGTAACAATCTTTCCTACAGAGGCTTGTAATAAGTCTGCAACTACCAGGCTCCCTCTTCACCATAACACCCAAATAGGATATGTCAGAATTAGGGTTGCCACTTTTTCAAATGCCAAAAGTGGGACATTTTTGATACAAACGTCGGATTTTGCAGGACAAAACATACCCACGGCCAGTACAAAGGACACAACTTAACCTTTTTGCCTAAATAAAAGCTTATTCTTGTAGCATTTTAGTTGCTTATTCTGTTTCTTATAACATTTAGGTGTTTCGGATACAGAATAACTGTTTTATGCAACTATTACATAAAATATAGGAAATATGTGTTTCCTAAAATCTCAGGACATTTGCCATTTTTTCGATTTCTTTGCAGGAGACAACTACCCAAAGAGGGACTGTCCCTCACAAAGTGGGACAGGTGGTAACCCTAGTCAGAATGGGACTTAGTAGCAGTGATCTGCAAAAAGTCTAAGTGGAATGAAAATAGCAAATAAATTCATCTAATTCTACTATGGTGCCAGTCCAAACAATAAAAAGTCATTCACCAACTACTGGTAAAATTTGTTTTGATGACCCCCACCATTCTGAACATACTAGAACAATACATTTCCATATGGCCATAACTACACTGGTGTAGCTATTGGCACAATGTGTGCCCATAGCTATCTCATGCCTCTGGTGGTAATATGTATTGTCAAATGTAAAAATGTTATTCTCCAAAACCATCTCAAGGAGAAATACAATAAGATCAATCTGCCTAGCATCGAAATAACTTCTCATTTCAATAAAATCCTTGACCATTAAAATACCTTGCTGATTAGGTATCACTGTAAACAGTGATACAACATCAAGTGTTACCAAAAGGTAACTAGATGGAAACATATCATCCTTGGAAAACTCAAACCAATCAAAAAGAAATTGCTGTGCATCTTAACACAAAAACGTGTCCAACATCGGTCTCAACTTTTTCTCTAAATAAATGGACATAGTTTCAGTGAGCCATCCCCCCAGCAAATATAGGTCTAAACAGAGGATGGCTCATGTTCTTGTGAATCTTGGGTAGACCTTGAAATAATGGAACAAGAGATAAATCAAATTTTTAGGTATATGTACAAATCATCAGGAATACCTCCTTCTAACTTTGCATTATAAAGCAAACCATGAACACTGCTAATAAAACCATATAACTCAACCTTAGAAATGCATTTATAAATGTCACTGTTGGACCACATAGCACTCAAACTATTATAATAGAATTCACGGTTCATAACAACCACCATACCACCCTTGTCATCAGATTTTATCACAATACTTCATTCATTCATGAAGGAGTTTAAAACATGCTACTCCTCTGGTGACAAATTAACAAACCTGCAACCAGTTTTTCCTTTCTGTAACTCATTATAAATATCAGATTCATAATTCTCAAAAACAGTTCAGAAACAGTCTCACCAAACAGTAACTTCAACATAATATTCCGTGCAAACAGTTTCAGATTAAAAAATAACATCCGCCACATTGCAACCTTGCAATGGGATGAAAGATAAACCTTTATTCAGAATGGACACTTCTGCCTCAGATAGCACCTTCAAAATATATTGTGCATCAGCATTCATCTCTCATGAGCTACATTCTCTTTAAATTTTTCTCCTTTCCATAGTGGCTCTTCTTCCACATCACCCTCCTTTGACTGCGTGAACATGAGTGGTCACCCAACCCATGTGTTTTGATAGGCTGTGGCAGAGTTAGAAAATCCTGCCCCACAGAAGCAACAGTAGTTTTCCTTCTAACTACTGGTTGCTCATCAGTACTGGTTGTACCTGGAACTATCCCTCTTTGATTAATATTCACCTGGTTACTGGCCTCATTGGGGGGAATAGCATAAACAGAATGATCACTCAAAGTAGTAGTTAACTTAGAAGAGCTACTTGGTGGTGTTTTAGCATAGGTCATGTCATCACAGCCTTCAGAGTTCTGCTGTGTTCAATTTCAAACTTATCACAGGTCGTAGCCAGCAAAAAACATGATCAGCATGAAAATCACTTAAATCACGGTTAAGTTTCTTTTTCTTACTGCTAATCAAATTCCTCTCATTGGCACATTGTCTAAGCAATTGTTGATAGACTTCTTTCTGCCTAAAGAAACTTAGCTTTCTGCTGATATCCAATGGCAAGAAAGTGAACTATATACACTGTTGTCACCAGATGAGATTGATCTAGCCATTAATGAGATCATAGACAATGTGAGCAATGCAGTTCATTTTATGTTGGCAAAACTAATTGTCGGTTTCATGAATGCATTAGGGACCTTATATATTGTATTAATAAAGGTAATATTGTCAGTGCCTTAGCTAAACATGTTCATAGGTTCAAAGGTAGGTACTAGGCTATCTGCCCAAAGGCATTTATAAGCCTAGCCGGAATGTGTTGGCTTTCACCGCCCCCTTGGATTAGTTCCCAGGGCCTCTGTCCAGCAGAGCCACTGAAGTGATCCCTGGAGTAAACTTTCTGTTCCCACCCACTCGTCAAGGTTTATCTTGAAGAGTATTAGTGAGGAGCTCCACCTAAGGTAGATTGGAATCTTGTTCTAGAGCATGGGAAGTCTCTGGGACAGGAATCTATCCCTCCAGCACATCCTATTTATTATTGTGGTGAGGTTTAGTTCCCTAGAGCATGTGGCTCAAGGGGATATGGTTTTCTTTAGGTGGAGCATGTCCATCAATTCTGGGTTGGACATGGCCTTGTATGTCAAGTAGAGATCACCTCTGAGTAGGTGGTATGCAACCGAGTACAGCTGGAGTTTCTTCAGTCGAGTTGCATAGGACATCTGTTTGAGGCCAGTGATCATCTTGGTGTGGTACTTCTGTGGTCTTTCCAGCTGTTGCAGGTGTCTTGTAAGGTACATCCCAAATGGGGCATTGTACTCTATGATGGGTCTGATGAATGATGCATAGAGGGGGCACAATGACCTCTTTTGATCTGGATACAAACCCTTTTGTGATTAGGTGGGCCACATAGAAGGATTTTCTAACCACTTTGGCAATGTGATTATCAAAGGAGAGTTTATCTATCTACTTGAGTCCCCAGATCCCTTATTATGTCTTCCATATTTAGGGGGCTACCACCTATGTGGTAGTTTGTGGGTTTTTTGTTTTTTCCAAAGGGGATGACTATGCACTTTTTGGCATTTAGCTTGAGGCCATGGTTTTGACACCAGGCATCTGCCTCAGTGAGACACTTTTGGAGGATGTCTGTGTCAGCCAGAAAGTCAATTATAGCCCCTAGTTTGCAGTCGTCTGCAAACTTGGTCAGCCATAGTCCTCCTTTGCTTGTCTGTACCTCTAAGAAGTATATGCCGAACAGGAGGGGTTCTAGGACTGAGCCCTGGGCAATGCCACTTGTAACCGGTTTAGAGTCAGACCTAGCTACCGCAATTCTTACCATGTGGGTTCTGTCCATGAGCCAGTTGGCAACCCATCTCATGATGTAGGGGTTTATGTTCAGGCTGGTGAGCTTGTCTATAATACCAGAATAGGGAATGGTGTTGAAGGCTTTTGCGAAGTCTAGGTAGGCTGTGTGGACCACCTTTCCATCATCTATAGCCTTGGTAACTGTCTCAAAGAAGTCCACCAGGTTTAGGAGGCATGATCTGCCCTTAAGAAAGCCAAACTGGGTAGGGTCCAGTGTTTGAAAGTTCCCAATGTATCTGTTAATGAGATCCATGATGATGTACTCCATAGCCTTGCAGACCAAGCTAGTCAGGTTTATAGGGTGATAGTTCCCAAGGTCTGTTGTGGCTCCACCTTTGTGGAGCAGAAAAACTGTTGCTGTGCGCCACTCTATGGGCACATAGCTGTGGAGAGGTTGAGTTTGAACAGTGTGTTTAGGTGAGTGGTTAGTTCATCTTTGAGCTTGTGTAGGATGCAGTTTGGGACACAGTCCGGTCCCATTGATGCTGTGTTTTTGGCTTTGGAGAAGGCTGTTTTAACCTGAGTGTCTGTGAATTCAGGGGCACTACATTCTTCTGGTATGGTTATGGGCACTTTTGGGGGTGAGGGGGGGGTGAAGTTTGCACTGAACCTGTCTGCCAGGATGTTGGCGATATCGGTCGGTTCAGTGTATTTTGTGCCATTCTGCACCAACTCCGAGCAGATCTGAGAATTGCCACTTAGATTCTTGGCATAGCTAAATCTTTGGAGTTTTTGGTAAATTTTCTTTCGAAGCTAGCCTTGGATGATTTTATGAGGGATCATAGTTTCTTTCTGATACTGATCAGGGATGTTTTCCCTTTTTGGGATTTTACTCTTTTCTGTGCTAATTTCCTCCTTCTGTTGTATAGCTTGTTTATGGCAGGGGTCCACCAGACTGGTTTCCTTTTCTTGGACTAGTGAGTCTTGGTTTTGCTTGGGATAGCAAGATCCATGCATTCTTGTAGGTGCCCGTAGAGTGCATTAGTAAAGGATTTTGCAGGTTGGTCAGCGTTTTCCTTTAGCATGGGGGATTTGAAACTTTCCACCTCGGTCTTAAGTAAAGTGAGGATTGCTTTTGAAAAGTTTTTGACAGTGGTTTCTTTGACCGGGGTTGGGGGTGGAATGTGGATATCCAGAGTGATTAGTTTATGGTCAGATCTAACCAGCAAGAGGTTGGCCTCCGGTGTGGAACACTGGTCGCCCATGTTGGTGATGATCAGGTCCAATATGTTGTTATCTCTGGTGGGGGTGTTGACCAGTTGATCCAGGGTATTTGAGTTTATAAATTCTAGGAAATGTTGGGCAAGGGAGTTAGTACTTGAGTAGTTCTCCCAGTTAATGTTTGGGTAATTGAATTCACCCAATATCAGGGTGTTTGGTATGACCTTTATGTTTCCCAATGTTACCAGAAATGTGGAATGAGGGTCCTGGGACATGGTGGGTGATCTATAGCAAGTTACAGTCTGAATTGCAGTTCTGCCCATTGTTAGTTGCACGTGGATGATCTCTGAAGCATTGTGCTGTGCCACTAACCTGGAGGTGAGGGTATTCTTGATGAATATAAATATGCCCCCACCTTTTGTATTTCGGTCCAGGTTTTATGGCCGAAGTATATGGTATGAGTTGTAGCCTGGTAGTGCTGGGGCGCTCTCTGGAGCCTTAAACCAGGTTTCTGTTACTGCACATATATCAATTTTCTCCATACTCAGGACTGCCTCGAGTGCATGCATTTTGAGGTTTAGACTTCTAGTATTGAGTAGCATTACCCTCAGTTTTTTGTTACTTGTGTTATTTATGGTGGTGGGTTTGTCTTTTGAGCCTTGCCTAAAAAAGGCACTATGGGGGTGGCAAAAGCCTTGACCAGTATTCGAAAGCCTAAGGGTGACAGGTGCAAGCCGTCTCTAGCAAAGCAGTGTGGCTTGTCGAGCAGATCATCTCAGGCTGACAGGCACTGGATCCCCTTTGAATAACACCAGAAGCTTAGACAATTGTTGAAATTGATGCAAGGTAATGCACATAGGTTTTCTTTTATTGTGTTAGATGTTATATATGAGAATGTTAGGTTAGACAACATTGAAAATCAAACAGAGAGATGCGAAGCAAGATGGATAGCCCAACTACGTTCTCATATTGGGTTAGGCTTAAATTAATTTGTACCCTTGAAACCTGTTTCAAAAGCCAGAAGGAGAACGAAAAAGAAATGTTTACCTCCCTTTGCTGGTTTCACTTCTTCAGTGAGTTAAGCTTTAACTATTTAATTGTTTTATTAGATTTAGTTCCTGACTGGTTTGTGTATTAAGACATTGTTATATAAATGTTCAGTAAAGATGCTGTTTTATTAGGGTCTGAAGAAGCTATGATTCTACAGTGAAAGTGCCTACCAGTTTGCATATGCATTAAACTTGGATTTATTTTTCCTGCTGCCTGCTGTCTGCTGCCTACTTTACCTTTGAATATTTTGAACTGTGACTGCTGTTTCCAGACTGGTGCTTTTTTCTGTAATTAGCTTTGGTTCCTGGGTACTAGTGTGGTTTGTCTGCTTGTGGAGTTTTTGTGTTTTACAATTTTAACATTGTGTAAGGTACACATTACAGCCAGCAGTATAATAAATGATCCAAAGCAGAGCAGAGAGGTGTTATCTGAAATTGCTATGTGTCATGATTTACATATTTGTCAAGAGGCTAAGAATTTTTGGACAGCATGCTTCCTAACAATATTTGCAATTGGAACATTCTATATGGTGTACATTCAACTCTGCAGCCTGTTCAAGAGATGATAAATAACTGTTTGCTTAAACTTTTATTAGCCTGTCTGTCCATAGCACAGTAACATCATGTTCACCAGAGTAATGCATCCAAAGGCAAAAACTCTCAAGATTTTTCCATAAATCGTGTTATGCCATTTCCTATAAGTCACAGGTGCTGCTCAGCACCAGATATTGTTCAAATGATGAATAGACTGAAGACACAGAAGCGGGATGAGACATAGACAGGGGGGGAGGGAGGCAGGAATCAAGTAGATCATGGGAGGCAGGAATCAAGTAGATCATGATAGAAACAAGATAATGGTGGCTCAATACAATAAGTAGACAACAGCCGCACATAAAATAGTATTATAAAAACAATCCATAACAGATTGGCATAGTCCTGAATTACAACCCTTGGAACTATGCAAAAAACAATCTATACATTTGAGTAATATCTCAGCATGCCAAAAAGGAACAATAATTTCATAAAGTTAAAATCACACAATTGAAAGGACAAATTATTGAAGCAAGAGTGGACATAGGCATTATTAATCTGTAATATTCTGTATAATAAGGTATTTGCTATAGTAAAGAAGAAGGGGTAGGACAACAGAAACAAGATTAAAACATGAGCAGGATAAGGGTGGTTTAATAAGTCACCAATTTGGAGTTGGAATGTGTTTGCAAAGGCTTTATTGCTGCACTAGTAAAATGCTGTGTTATATTTTAGCTTGTCATGCTAAGGTCAGGAAAAGTCACTGGAGATAAATACCTACATTTGTAGTTAAACATGCAATTGGAATATAAAGAGAAATAATCCTAGAATCAAACCCTTGACACTATGTAAAAACAACAGTCCACAAAGATATGAATTATCTCAACACACTACATAGGAACTCATTTCATTACATCCAGCAGACTAATAACAGTTACAGTAACTGCTTCCAAATAGTGCCTTTCTTCTGTATTCCTATGGGTTTAAGCATATTTTTGAAAAGATAACTGGACAAGTGTGGGCGATGGCAAAAACTATTTTTTGCCATAAGACAAGAAACAAAACAGCATTCACTATCACTCAGCATCGGTGCTTTTTGCCGAGCTCCATGCAAACTCTGAGGACAAAAAGTGAAGACTTTTTGATGGGTCATTTCTGGCATGTATGATGTATGTTTTTTTTTTTTTTTTTTTTGGACCAGATTAAACGTGAAAATGGGGCTGATAGGACAGTGATAAAAATGGAGGAGGGTAAGCAGAGGGGAGAACACAAAGAATATAGGAATTTGTGTGATGTTGATGGCAAAACACCATAGCCACCCACTTCTTCATTACATATATATAAAATACACACAGAATTTAATAAATAGAGAGACTCACCATACCAGAGATGGGTGACAACAACAGAAAAATGTTATAGAGCCAACTAGACCTCAAGATGACATATAGGTAAAATAAAGAGCTTTATATGGGGTATAATTTTTTAGTCAGAGAGGTGTCCATTTTATTTTTTGGTGGAGAGAAGACTGTTGGGGAAGGAGCTTAGAAGTAATAGGTTCAAGTAGGTCAGGCAGGTTAAGTAGCAGGCACAGACATATAAGACATTCAAGACAGACAGGGATGGTGATGGATACAAAAGGTTGGGGGAAAACCATGTCTTAAAAAAGGTTGGAGATACCACAGGAGCAGCCACATCCAGCTTGAGAACAGTGAGACCCTCAGAACTGTCATCACTGTTTCCTGTGTCAGTTTTCAGGGTCATAGCTGGACATGGCATTGATTTGTCAATCCAATGCAGGACCTTTTCAACTCTGCCAATTTGGGCACCAAGGCCACTCTCCATTATGTAGTCTACCAGCTCTGTCAGCTCCTGATGGGTGACCAAATAAACATCTCTATTAGTACTGCTCAGAGTGGGTATAATGGCAGCTGGGCCACAGCTATCTGATGCAGGTGGAGCAGGTAGGCAGGAGTTGTGGAGACAACCCTGACAGGTTGTGACCCAGATGTCCTGGGTGTCTGTACTGCCTGCAGTTGTGCCACTGTAACCAGCGGTGGAGGTATGGTAGGCTGAGCCACAGTGGTTGATCTACTTCCCTGTGCTGATGGTGAGTTATTTTCAGCAACAATGCATCCTCCCACTGAAAAAGAGAGAGAAAGAGATAGAGAGAGAGGATTGGGGATAGAAAACAGAAGGCCAATGGCATGTCACATTATTTTGTTGTTTCAATACATAAACAAATACAGCACATAATTATGCTCAATTCTGACACATCCAGATATGATGCCTAGGCATACCTGTTTTATAAAATAAATCAATCTTAGTGCTATAATATAAGACAAGGAAACATTTATTTCACTATGCCATGTTAAATATATTCCTCGAAAGTTAATAATTGCAGTTACCAACACTGAATTGTTTATGTCATTCAGTATTGCAGTTAATATTTTAGAAATACTATCCTGTAATAAAGCTATTGTCTACTTCTGGGAATTAATCCCCACACAACTAAGCTGGTTTACTCATTGCCTAAGGCAGTCACCAAGAACTACTGACAAAAGCATGTCTGTTTAATTAAAATGGTCAGACATGCCTGCTCAAGCTGATATAGACCAATGTTCTGAAAAGTATTAAATGTCTTGAAGTCATACCTGATGCATACTTGCCCCTTTCCTCTCTGAGGCAAGTGTTTCTCTCCTGATGCATCTCATGGTTCTTTACTATCTCTTCTGCAGATGTACGGTAAGGGGGGGGGGATACGAAAGCATAAAGAATTACTGGATAATCTATGCTATATCATTGACTGCTGATGTTTCAGTATACTTACACAACTGAGGGGTATTTTGTGTCTTAAATTCCTAATCCCATTGTCTGCAGAGGTCCTGCTTGATCTTATTCATGTCACTGTAATGGTGATAACATTGTTATTCAGAGCATGGTATGCTAGCTGCTCTGGAGACTGCCTTGGCCAAGCTATTCTAAGCCTCATCATTATACTGAGACCTGGAATAACCCCCCTCTGTCAGTCTAAGGCTTTAACACTTGATGAGGAGTGCCACAAAAATCCTGGCCTCCTCAACACACCACCTTTAAGATCTAAATGGAATAACATAATGACATTTGCCAGCAATATCAACAGAAGTCAAGTTAGAACTATGAGTCCGAAATGGCACTGGATTCAGATCTCACATGTAATAGCCAGTATACAAAGATGCACAGCCTTGTCAGCTGCATTTGCACAACTGAAACAAAAACATGGCTTGGCAGAAACATTGCAATTATTAATCAAAGAGTAATGATGGTGTAAAATACAGCAGTGACATTTGGCCATGTGTGATGATCCATCTATTTACTTATGTTCCAGTGTTAAACATTAAAATGATTTATGGTGTGTGTTATAATCATTGCTGGCTGTATGCAAAATTGTACGAGTTGTGACATATTGGATGGTGTGGACTTACACATTAGTAAAATTGAGTAGTACCACCTTGGATTAAATCTCATGAGAAAAACAACAACAAAATGTTAACCTTTGCTTATTAACTGTCAGACCCACAGGAGAATATCCTTTTAAGTGTTAATTTCAGATATATTAATTCACAAATGAATAGAGATCTACTTAAGAGATGATGTATCTGTTTGACATTCATAGTTATGGGACTGCATTTTATGCAAAAGGCAGTATTTCTAGTTGTATATACATTTCAGATACATGGAGCTTCATGACCTGAATAATACATGTTGGTGTACTTTACATACATACATATGGTCCTAAACACTTAGTTATGATATGTGATGAGTAATAAGAATTATAATAAAACTGTTGTGCACATCATACTAATGCAAGCACATTTTAAGTTAAATATCATCATAGTAATGCTGAACATACTTTGCAGACATTATACTGGCCTTAAATGCCAGGTATTACTGATACATTTGTTGCTGAAATCATATTTATTGCACTTCTATATATTTAGTGGTACATTCCTAATCAAATGTTTGTAACAAATGTCATTTTTATACCCTCAGTCAAATTATCTGTTAACTGGATTCAAATCCTGCATTACCTGCCCTCTTTCTTTAAACTTATTTCTTTAAACCACCATCTTCAAACAAACACTGAAAAATCATCTGAGCTCTTCCTGGCTATGTACCTGCTCTAGAACCTAACCTCTTCCTTCTACTTATATTATAACTAAATTCCTATGCTTTTTACTACTAGTGACTAATTTCTCCATATTTATTATTTTTTTCTATCATCACTTGCTGATACTGGCACAGTAATGCTGATTAATCTATCTCCATTTTTACGACTCTGAATTCATCTGGCAAACAACTAAATATCTGCTTTTATGTATATATTATGTGTATGTTACTGTAATCAAACCAATTAAATTCCTGACTTATGTATATATTCTGTATATATTACTGTAACCACTATATGTAACACTGTTTCTACTTCTGTACCAATTAATGTTTAATTTTTTTTCTGCATCTATGTTCTTGTCAAAGCTTTTCTCCCTGGGCCTCCAGCGAAAATGGGCTCTTTTAGGCCCAGTGGACTTTCCTGGTAAACAAATGCAATAAATAAATAATTTCACTTATATCTTGTGCCATAGAGATAGGTAGCTGACAGTTGCATTTTCTTCACTCAGTACAATCCAGAGTACCAATGGTCAAGCACTATCACCAGGCTTGTTTGTGCTAAAGGAGGCAGCCCAAATTACATTTTTCATTTTTTCTTCAACAGTGAGCCATGGTTCCATCCTACTCAGCAGCATGCAAATGGAAAAGTCATAAAAATAAAAAAAAAAATAGACAAAAAATTATATTTCAGAGCAACACAATTACAGAATATATCTAGCAAGGAGCAGTGTTCATCCTTTTCACTTCTCCTTGCCACATCAGGACTTTAATTTATGTTGCATATTATCAAAACTTTAGGTAGTGCCAAGTAATGGGAAAGGGGAGAGACAGCGGATTACATTTTTTGACACAGCAGATACAATTCATACTATTAAACCTAACATAATTTAAAAGGAAATTTCTGAATGTCTGCCAAGATTACTACTTGGGATATATGTTGATGTATTCTAACATATGTCATACAGTTTTCCTGTTGCTGCTTTTGTGTTATCACAAAAAATTCATATTTCAACTTATGCATAGAATATGTTTTTAGTAATACTTCCAACAACACATTCATATACCAAAATGTGTGTCAATATTTATTCTGATCTCTTTAGAAAAACTATCTGTACAATGGATTTGAACCCTGCATTACCTGTCCTCTTTCTTTAAACTCTCTGCACTTAAATCATGTGCACAGAGATAGACAACTAACAGGTGCATTTTATTTAATCAGTACTCTCTAGAGTGCTGACAGCCACACACTGGCACCTTGGCCCATTTGTGCTACAGAAGACAGACCAAATTAATCATTTTATTTTATTATTATTATTATTATTATTTCTTTTTTCTTTTTGCCTCTGACCATGAACTGTGGTTGCACATATCTTGGCAGCATATAAATCATACCTTTCAACTTCTTAGAGCAAGAAATTTAGACAAAGCCAAAAATAATGAGAAGCAAATGTCCAAAAACAGGGTCAATTTTTAAATATTGCTCTTATTAATTTAGAAAGCTAATAGGATAACACCTTTTTCATTAGCATGAATTTTCTGAAGGACTTGGAGACTGAAATTCAAACTACTGTAATTATTTAGTGACTTTAATCCGCAATGATGTTCCAGCAAACCTCAACTTTTATAAGGAATGGACCAAAAATATTAGGAAAAATCTAGACATTCTGGAAATATCTGAGCAGTTGAGAGGTATGATGCAAATAGAAAATGCAAATAAATAAATAAATTAGATAGATAGATAGATAGATAGATAAATAGATACAAAAAATTATATTTAAAGGTAAAACAATTAGATGATATATTTAACAATGAACAGAGCACTTATATCATTAACATGAAACATTCATCATTTTCACATCTAGTTGCCTCATCTCAAGCAGATTTGTGTTACACATCATTATGATGTAATGTAATGAAAATTGTTCATAAGGGGACAAACAGAGATTTACATGAGCGCATTCTTGACATAATATATACAATTAATAATTACATAAAATATTAAAATAAAATTCATTACTTCCAGGATGAGTAATTGTGATGTATGGATAATTAAGTTAGCATCTACAACACATATGTCTGCATTCCTCATGTTGCTCTTTGGTGTTACCACACTTTTGAAACTGTCATATTTGACATCATCCACAGCACATGTTGTTATTAATAATGAGAAAAGTTGTGTTTCCAATAACAACACATTTGTAACAACAATTCACATGGGCTACAGGTAAGATTTTTAGCATTTATCAGAAAGAATTTAATTTGTTTCATCTTACAGACACCTCTAGGCATCAAATATCGCTTGCTCACATTTGCATTAGTAATTCCAAAACCATACTACATACAAAATATTATTTTTTTTATCTTAAAGCTTACAGAATGGCAAACACAACTGCATTGATGTTTAACCTCTGTTTAGTACAGGTAGTGCTAAATTAATTGTTGCTCATATAATATTTATTTATAGTGTCATAAAATTCATGTTTTTCTAAATATCATTGTAACCAGATAGCACAGATAAAACTGCTTAGACTCTTATAAAAACTTTCAACTGGATGAACAAAATGCTGCTGACAGTATATGTGTAACTTGAGTGGTTGCTGATAAATTTGAAATTGTTTACAAAATATTATAAACCTAATAGTTACTGTATTTGCTATAATTCATAAAATCCAGTTTAAGTCATAGAACCTAAACAATACTACCACTATGAAAATAATTTGTGCTGAAGAGTTTGCCACTTACACTTCTATAGCAACCCCTATGGTTCCAGAGATATGAATATTTGTTTGAAATGTGAGGATATACTTTGATTCTATCGTGATGCTTAAGCTCTGCCCATTGAAAGTTACAGAGCAAACTTCCAGAGCTCCACTGGAGGGAATGAGTTAGCTTGTTTATTTCATATACATTACTGTCAATATATGTAAGAATGTGGTTCACATAAATGTATTTTTGACAGAATAAATCCTACATAAATATATTATTCTCTTTGCATAGGCTTAGAAATGCAGCCATATTAAAGCAAGTCTATATATTCATTTTATATTTCACTTTTACATGCAGTTTCACTATGCATCATACCAGCCTGAGACACATATTCTGAAAGCTCTATCATGTCTTTCTTCATATAGTCTAGGGAGATACATCTCAGGTCATTTACTCCCACATGGACTATGACTGAGTCATATTGGTAATTGTGATCCAATGACCTGAGTGCATGCGTAATGTGGTGATTCCTAGCCCCTGATAAGCAACTGCCCATGATTTTCTCCTTACTCAGCCTGGTGAGATGGACATCAGTGTGTTCACAATGGAGTCTCCAATGACTAGAATGTTGGATTGTGGGGTGACTTGCCTTATGGGCTTAGAGGTAGATCTATGTGTTGATGTGGGTGTTGTTTGAAAGAGAGCGTTTGGGGCTGCTGAGGGTATATCTTATGTGTACTTTGTCTAGGAGGTCTTTGTGGTTTAGGAAGGTTACATGTAATTGCCTCAGTATATGTGGGTCTATACAATATTTCTGCTTTGAATTGTGCGTGATGGGTGCAGCATGTGTACTACTGACAACCTTATTGATATTAGGAGTATTTTTTTGTAAGAGCTTTACCTCCAATGATTTGCAAATACATCTCTCACATAACGTATCTGTTTGAGAATTAACTGGTTGTCCCTAAACATGAGACGATTTCTACATTGCCTCAGGAGGCCCATATCCACCAAGCTGATAACGGAGACAGTAGGAAAGTTGATATCCATGGCAACAGACACTTTTTTATTGATTAGAGTGTTGAAGTGAGAATATAATTCACTGTCAGGAGTATCTGGTTTGTAACTATGTGGACAGTGCTTGTCACTGCAAACTAGTTATCCTGTGTGCAACTAGCTATTGGAGAAATGTCAATTATGCTTTTGCAGGAAAAATGTCACTCAAGGTGTCTGAGTCTGTACAGAGCACTGCCAAACACTTGAGGGGAAACTAATACGCAGACTCTAAAAATTTAGGGATGAAGTATTTAGGCAGGAAGACATTCATGTCAAGTCATACAATATTAATTATGAACCCAGTTATAAAAATATCTGTAAAAAGGAATTGAACCTGGCACCATGGTTCTTCATTCTCTAAGCTCACTTCATTTACTCCTTGTGCCACACAAATAGGTCAGATAGGTAACTGGCAGATAAACTTTCTCCAGTCAGTAGTGTGTGCAGAGTGCTGACTGAAGTTTAAAGATGCCAGTCACACTTGCACTAATGATGGCATCCCAAATTAAATTTGCGAGTTTTTATGTGAAGAAGTGCACTGTGTTTCACTTCTACTGTCTGCTGCCTGTCAAAAGCATGCAGTGCCAAACTGCATGCAAAGGATGAGGAAAAAAAAAACTTTAGGAAACAAATATTTAAATGTTACTTTCTGCTATTTCCACAACTTTGTAACATGAACATATGATCCTCAAATATCACTATGTTCACCTAAACTGCACCCTCTCTGGATTTGAACCATCAAACCAGGCCATTAACAACATAGTTGAGATTATTTTCATACTTGGAACAGACACAGACATACATTATATAGAATAAAAAGTAGATTACATATTCTAAAGATATGACATTGCATCAATTGATATTAAAGGTACAACAAAACCACATTCTGAAAGTTGCCATTTGTAATTTACCAGTAGATATGGGGATAAATAGGGTATTGGCAACAGTTAAGTTAAAATTTCCTCTTACAATATTAAAGAAATATTTGCAACACCACAGTAGTTTCTTTTCTTTATTTTTGAGAATAATTCTCTCTGATCACGTAGCACAGGCCGGTATGACCCTGACCCTGAGTAGTATCCTGCTCTCACCAAGAAAGATACCATGGTATAAAGAAAAAAATATCAATTTCAACAATTGGCTAAGCTTCTTGTGTCATTCAAAGGGGATCCAGTGTCTGTTAGCCTGCGATGACATGCTTGAGAAGCCACTCTGCTTCGCTAGAGATGGCTTGCACTTGTCACCCTTAGGCTTTTGAATACTGGCCAAGGCTATTGCCACCCCCATAGCGCCTTTTTTTAGGAAAGGTTCAAAAGACAAAGCCACCACTGTAAATAGCACAGGTAACAAAAAACTGAGGATAATGCTACTCAATGCCAAAAGTCTAAACCTCAAAATGCACGCACTTGAGGCACTCCTCAGTATGGAGAAAACTGATATATGTGCAGTAACAGAAACCTGGTTTAAGGCTCCAGAGAGCACCCCAGCACTCATACCATATATTTTGGCCACAAAACCTGGACCGAAATACAAAAGGCGGGGGCGTGTCCATATTCATCAAGGATACTCACACCTTCAGGTTAATGGCACAGCACGATGCTTCAGAGATCATCGACCTGCAACTAAGAATGGGCAGAACTGCAATTAAAATTGTAGCTTGCAACAGATCACCCACCATGTCCCAGGACCCCCATTCTGCATTTCTGGAACACTGGGAAACATAAAGGTCCTACAAACACCCTGATATTGGGTGATTTCAATTACCCAAACATTAACTGGGAGAACTACTCAAGTACTAACTCTCTTTCCCAAACATTTTCTAGAATTTATATACTCAAATGCCCAAAATCAAATGGTCAGTACCCCCAAAAGAGGTGACAACATATTTGAGCCGGGCCATCACCAACTTATGCGACCGGTGTTCCACACCAGAGGTCAACCCCCCCCACTGGTTTGATCTGACCATAAACTAATCACTCTGGATATCCACATTCTGCCCCCACCCCCGGTCAAAGAAATCACTGTGAAAAACTTTTCAAAAGCAAACTTCACGTTACTTAATATCGAGGTGGAATGTTTCAAATCCCCCATGCTAAAGAATAATGCTGCCCAAGCTGCAAAATTCTTTACTAATACACTCTACGGGCACCTACAAGAATGCATGGATTGTACTATTCCAAGCAAAACCAAGACTCACTCCTCCAAGAAAAGGAAACCAGTCTGGTGGACCCCTGCCATAAACAAGTTATACTATATAAGGAGGAAACTAGTACAGAAAGAGTAAAATCCCAAGAAGGGACGACATTCCTGAACAGGATCAACAAGAAACTATGATCCCTCATAAAGTCATCCAAGACTAGCTTCAAAAGAAAAATTGCCAAGAACTCCAAAGATAGCCACAAGGCATTATTTAGCTATGTCAAGACTCTATGTGGCAATTCGCAGATCTGCTCGGAGTTAGTGCAAAATGGCACAAAATACACTGAACCGACCGATATCGCCAACATCCTGGCAGACAGGTTCAGTACAAACTTCAACCCCCTCTCACCCTCAAAAGGGCCCATAACCATACCAGAAGAATGTAGTGCCCCTGAAATCACAGACACTCAGGTTAAAACAGCCCTCTCCAAAGCAAAAAATACAGCATCAGTGGGACCAGTCAGTGTCCCAGGCTGCATCCTACACGAGCTCAAAGATGAACTAACCCCTCATCTAAACACACTGTTCAGACTCAGCCTCTCTGCAGGCTACGTGCCCATAGAGTGGTGCACAGCAATGGCTATGGAGCCACAACAGACCCCCAGTAACTATCGCCCTATAAGCCTGACTAGCTTGGTCTGCAAGGCTATAGAGTGCATCATCATGGATCTTATTAACAGAGACATTGGAAACCTCCAAACACTGGACCCTATCCAGTTCAGCTTTATTAAGGGCAGATCATGCCTCCTAAACCTGGCAAATGTTTTTGAGACAGTTACAAAGGCTATAGATGATGGAAAGGTGGCCCACACAACCTACTTAGACCTCGCAAAGGCCTTTGACACCATTCCCCATTCTGGTATTATAGACAAGCTCACCAGCCTGAACATAAACCCCTAAATCATGAGATGGGTTGCCAACTGGCTCACGGACAGAACCCACATGGTAAGAGTTGCAGAAGCTAGGTCTGACTCTAAACCGGTTACAAGTGGCACTCCCCAGGGCTCAGTTCTAGCACCATTCCTGTTTGGCATATACTTCTCAGAGGTACAGGCAAGCACAGGAGGACTATGGCTGACCAAGTTCGACTGCAAACTAGGGGCTATAATCAACACGCTGGCTGACACAAACATCCTCCAAAAGGGTCTCAGTGAGACAGATACCTGGTGACAAAAACCATGGCCTCAAGCTAAATGCCAAAAAGTGAATAGTCATCCCCTTTGGAAAAAACCCACAAACTACCACATAGGTGGTAGTCCCCTAAATACGGAAGACATAATAAGGGATCTGGGAACACAAGTAGATAGTAATCTCTCCTTTGATAATCACATTGCCAAAGTGGTTAGAAAATCCTTCTATGTGGCCCACGAAATCACAAAAGGGTTTGTATCCTGATCAAAAGAGGCCATTGTGCCCCTCTACACATCACACATCAAACCCATCATAGAGTACAATGCCCCATTTGGGATGTACCTTACAAGACACCTTAAACAGCTGGAAAGACCACAGAAGTACCTCACCAAGAGGATTGCTGGCCTCAAACAGATGCCCTATGCAGCTCAACTGAAGAAACTCCAGCTGTACTCAGTTGCATACCGCCTATTCAGAGGTGATCTCCACTTGAGATACAAGGCCATGTCCAACCCAGAATTGATGGATGTGCTCCATCTAAAGAAAACCATATCCCCTTGAGCCACATGCTCTAGGGATCTAAACCTCACCACAACAATAAATAGGATGTGCTGGAGGGATAGATTCCTGTCCCAGAGACTTCCCATGCTCTGGAACAAGATTCCAATCTACATTAAGCAGAGATCCTCACTAACACTCTTCAAGAGAAACCTTGATGAGTGGATGGGAAACAGAAAGTTTACCCCGGGGATCAC
This sequence comes from Protopterus annectens, assembly GCF_019279795.1. Classification (NCBI taxonomy): domain Eukaryota; kingdom Metazoa; phylum Chordata; order Ceratodontiformes; family Protopteridae; genus Protopterus; species Protopterus annectens. The sequence continues at coordinate 491,508,490 of NC_056751.1, forward strand.
TTCAGTGGCTCTGCTGGACAGAGGCACAGGGAACTAATCTAAGGGGTGGCAAAAGCCAACACATTCTGGCTAGGCTTATACATGCCTTTGGGCAGATAACCTAGTACATACCTATGAACCTATGAATCTATATATGCTGCTCTAACATGAATGCAATACAATTTCCATTGCTTAAATATCTATTTCAGTCTGTAATGTACTTTATTAGAATAGTAGACAAACATTTACTCAGACTCATAAATACTTTTCGAACATTTCTCTCCTAAGTCAGTTAATATAATTTTTGACTCTTTGTTAAGTCTCTTCTCCTTGACACAGCTTTTGTAAACAAATATCAGAGGGGAAAGAGAGTGAAACATTGGTTATTCATAGGGTCAGACTAATCATTCACTCTTGTAAGCCGTTCACAAGTAGCACTTCTCAATGCTCATCCTTGCAGTACTAAGAAACATGTATGCAATTGTGTAAGTCCTCACACTATGTTTACTTGCCTTGCACTTAATGCAGATTGTGGAATTCCATGCACAAAATGGCATAAAAGCTACCAATCAAAATGGAATCCAATGAGTGACTCACACAAAACACCAATTGTACCTCCTGCTATACTTCTAAATGAGCTGTTGTATAATGATTGTACCTGAGTGTAAAATTACTCCTCTGCAATGCTTTTCCAACCACCTTTCTTTATAGTGGAATGTTAAATATTCTAGTACAAAGAACTTCAATCAGAATGAGCAGCCACTGTACTTTTAATGTACTTTAGCACACTTTATTAACAAAAAACATATAAAACAACTAAACACTTTCATCCCGTGTGTGTGTGGGTTTCTTCAGAGTTAAAATAAACTCACACATGAAGGCATTTTAAATACATGCACCACCAATCGACATTCTTCTATGCATAATTAATTAGATAATTGTAAGAATATCCCAACTGTGAATTCTCAGTCAATATCGTTTATAAATAACTAAACACACACACACACACACACACATATATATATATACATACATGAAAAATAATTTAAAACAATCCATTTAATAATATTAAAATGTTTGTACATAACTATAAAATATAAATGTAAATGTGTAGATGTGAAATGATGCACATTAAAAATAATAATAATAATAAGTCAAAGAATAAGAAGGAAGAATAAAAATAGTCCCAGCCCTATTAAAACTATGTACTTTGTAACCATTAAATATAAAACTTGAAACATTAAAATTATATTATGTATACTTAATGTGTGCAATGAAGTATGTATATATGCATACATATAGGTCCAAGTTATAACTTATATGTCCTTTCTTTCAATACACCAACAATGGATAGGAAATCATTGAAAGCTGGAAACTTTACACTCAGGTGCTATGATTATACAATGGCTCATTTAGAAGTATAGCAGAATGTGCAATCTTGCTTACTAGTTTTCATGCCATTTGTTGTGTGGAGTTTTTTCTGTGTTTGTTGTCCTGTGTGATGGCACCACTTACCAAATCATTTGTAAGCTCCAATGAGGTGAGTTTACCCAAGGACTTAACAATTTTGGTACAGCAAATAGTAAAATTTGTTCCTGGAACCTTTGAAACCAATACAGGTATGCTTGAATGCAATCATACAGGTTTTGGCTGTACCCTAATTGTATAATTACAGAGGGAGTGGGCACCCTCACAAGAGGGTGGGTATGGAAAATGGTCATCCATGTAAAAGTACTCAGCAACCTACTGACTTTTATTTTAATCTTGAACAATGTTTAACAGCATCACCATATGCATTCACTACAGGGTTGACTGTCCCTTGAGCAACTCTAAAAGTATAATTAGTTGAGTCTGAATGCAGACTCTTGAATATACTAACCTAGAGCTTGAGAATGGTTATTTTAGTAAATGTTTGAGTCGAAAGGGTTCCTAAATGATTGAGACTATGGACATTTCCTGTAAAAATAGAAGTTAATTCATTCCTACTTAAATAATTGTTAGAGCTGTTTGACTTAACTGGAGTGAAATTTAATTATTAATTAAAGAAAATAAGAGATACATGATCAAAGTCAATGTGGAACTTAAGGAATCAAACCACGTTATTATTACCGATTTAACTTTTTGTTCTGTTAAAGATAATTATAATAATTTGTTTTTGAAAGGGGATGAAGTTATAAGTAATAATACGTAGTAAAAGGTTAAGAAACTTGATAGGGATAGATGTGAATATGAAGAGATACTTGTATATCCAAGACCCCCCTCATATAATAACCAGCGAGGGTAAGATCCCATTGCTGCTTTTAATGTTATTAACAATGCTGCTGACAATACAGCAAACATAGGTGACAACTTAACTGGTACACCTTTTTAGAAAACTTTCAGGTGAGAGATTAGCTCAGCAGGAGGCAACAACACACAGACACACACACACACACACACACACACACACACACATACACACACACACACACACACACACACACACACACACACACACATACAAAATGCACACAACAAACTGTTGTGAATCCCTGAAGGAATATTTGCACCAGTCATCACTGATGGGGATGGGGGAGGTCAAAGAAACATAAGGTATGCCCCTGATTGGACTTTGTTTTTGTGGTTATAATAGAAGATTTAATTTATCAGTATGTGCTAGGTTTAATGTTTTTAATTTTCAAGTTCTTTCCTTCCTTAAAGTTGTGTGTTGCTTTTTAAAAACATGTTTTAATTTTGTACTTATTTTTAGGGTAGACATTGCTAAATTATTGATTCAATTGAAATTGTATACTAGAAGTTTGAAGTTAAAATTGCTTTTTACAGATAAAACTATTTTAATATTTGTGAGTTGAATTTAAAAACGAAGATTTTTTCGTATCTTCTCAAAATCTATTACTAGCTACTTTTGAGAGGTTATGTGAGAATCAATTTAGACAACTTGACAAAAGTAAAGGGAGATTTGTTGATAATTTATCACATAATGAAAAGCACTAATTAAAACATTTAATTAAAGATAAAAGTTTGATGGTTATGAAACCAGATAAAGGAGGGGGCATAGTAGTTATAAGTATAGAATTCTCTTGTAAAATGTTAAAACTTTTATGTGATGAACACACTTATAATGGAATGTCCAGAAATGCCATTAAGATAGCATACAGGAAAATAGATCTTTGTTTGAATGACCTGTTACTACAAGAGTTTGTAAATGCACAACTCTTGACTATTTGATTGTAGTTAACCCTGTGATCCCCTCCTTGTTTGGTATCCCTAAAAGCCATAAAAGTCAAATGGACTCTCCCTTTCAGGGCAGGTTACAAAACTAAACAAATCACAAAACATATTGACAAGAAATGTAAACAATGTTTTAAATGGTCATCTTATGGTTTATGTGATTCATGGCATTTTTTAGTGAATATAAAGGGAGCACCTTTTGATGAAATCCTTTCTTTTGTAACAATTGATGTGATTAATTTATTCATGGTTATTCCCACAGTGAAGGATGATAATGTTTCAATGAATTTTTGACAGAGCACGATTCCATTTCTTCAGCTGAGGTTTTAGTTTTTGACATTCTATTGGGAATTGTTTTATCCAATACTTTTATGTATATGTTTTTTGAATGGAAATACTTCCATCGGTATTCAGGGGTGTGACATCTGGCTAATAATATGTGTTGTTCTCCCACTTAAAACCGGGGTCATTAATTAAGGAGCCTCAATCCTCACCACTGACTCCAGTGTGGGAGCATCATGGAAAACACCAGAGCATAGAGCACAAAAGAGTAAAATTCTACAATTTCCCTTAAGAGCATAACAGGAACACTTTCTATTTTTTGGGACTGGACTATATACCTCTGTCCACCCCAAATGTACACTTCAGAGCAATGTGTTCCAGTTTAAGACCTTTAACTCACTCACACTCAAAATACATTTAAATCTCACACACTCAAGCACTTATGTGAAACCTGACACAGACTTTCAGCTGTGCCATGTCCCCAGTACAAATGGTAAACATATTCAAAGGGTGATCAATTCTTAAAAATTAAATATCAAAATAAATGATAGCTATGATCAGAAGCAGCCACGTATTCAATGTGACTTGGGGAGTATCAAACAGGTATAAGCACTCTCTAATCTCTAAAGAACAAACTAATTGTCCAGCCACAGTGTAAAGTAATGCAAAAAATATATAATCATAAGTAAAATGATTAGAAGAATGTAGATAAATAACTTTCAATAAATACAATAATTCAATGACCAGAAATTTAAAATTAAACTGTAGGATAGAAGTCCATAATTTTAGAAAACCTCTGTCTAAATAGTTAAACTTTCCAAATCTAATTAGAGAATCCTGTCCCTGATCGAATCTAAAACATAATAGAAAGGCAAAGGCATATTTACAGATTCTAGTGAGTCCTTTTTCCTGGTATCTTTTGCACAGAACTGTAACTCTCAACTCACTGCTGCTCTTCACAAACTTCCCAGCAAATTACTTCAGCAGTCTCTTTTATATAGTCTAGGCTAACAATATCAACTGTCTTATTTTAAAAAACAATAGTCAGCTGTTTAAAAAAAAAAAGTTCTTTTCCTGCCAGTCACCTGTTCAAATAATCCATCTAACAACCAGGAACATTCGAATGACATCACCTACTGTTCAGCTGATTCTCTACAGACAGTTTGTATTTTAGAATCTCCTGTACAAACATGTGCAATTAGAAATGTATCAAAACACTGACAAATTCTTTAAACATTTTGTATAAGTATGGAGAACCTCAACATTTTAAAAACTTACATTTTCAAAATTAGACATGCTGGCACACAATACCAGTTAATCTGAGAATATACCCAAATCTCCTGCCAAACATGCTCACACGGGTGACAGTGTTTACATTTTCTTCACATTTCTCCCCCCTTATGACTCAAGCATGATTTTCAAGTGACCCTTGAAAACTGTTGCTTGAGAAAAATGGGTCTACCTGGGAATATTAACCCATCCTGTCCTGGACGGTCCATCTGTGTTGGCATTAATAACCCCTCTGCAATGTTGTATAGCCATATCATATGCTTGCAATCCTAGACTAGTAACTTGTCATTTTACTTACTGACCCTATTAAGCCATGTTAAAGGGATATGATCTTTGTGTACAGTGAATTTTCTCCCATAAAGATAGGGCAGCAGCTTTTGCAATGCCAACACTATGGCCAAGCACTCTTTCTCTATGGCTGCATAACACTCTTCTCTTAGTTGGAATCTGTGGTTCTGATATACCTTTGGGTGCTCTTCTCCTTCTGTGGAAACCTGGCTATGTACAGCCCACATCCCATAATCTGAAGCATCTACCTGTGCAATAAATTCTTTATTGTAATCTGGGCTGGCTAGCACAGGGGGTCCTCCCAACAATCTACTTAAGTTTATGGAATGTCTGCTCACAATCTGTGGTCCAGACTAAGTTGTCTGTTTTGTTCTACCTAGTAAGGTCAGTAACGGGTGCTGCTATGGTACTGTAATTGGGGACAAATTTCCTTTTGTACCCTACTGTCCCTAGAAATGCTCTCACTTGTTTAGTAGTAACAGGAACTGGCCAGTTTTGAATAGTTTGCACCTTGACAGGTTCTGGGCTAATTTTATCACTTCCCACTCTGTGTCCTAAGTAAGTGAAGTCTGCCATAACTACTTGACACTTACTGGGTTTAATGGTTAATCCTGCCCTACTTCATCTGTCCAAGACCTCCCCACATGTTGGTCTGGAAATGATTGTAGCATAGTCTTCAATGTAGAGTTTATTCTCTCCACAACACCATTAGTCTGGGGATGGTAGGATGTGGTCTTTAGATATTTCACCCCACAACACTTCCACAGACAAGTCAGCAGGTCTGACATGAAGTTGGCACCTCAGTCAGTCAGTATTTCCCATGAAAAACCTACTCTGTTGAAGATTTTTAGTACAGCATTTGTCAACTTTTCTCTCTCACTAGATGACAGAGCCCCCACCTCAGGATATCTAGTAGCACAGTCTACTATCACCAAGATGTATTGCTTTCCTGCAGAACTTGAAGTACTGAGGGGTTCCACAGTATCCAGGGACACTCTCTGAAATGGCTTTTCCATAACAGGCAAAGGCATTAACAGAGCCTTAGCCTTGTCACCTACTTTACCAACTTTTTGGAACTGTTCACAAGTCCTAGAATATCCTACCACATCCCTAACAATCCCAGTCCAATAGACATGTTGTATAATATATCTATTTGTATGTCTTATGCTCATATAACCTGAGAAAGAAAAGTCATGTGCTACAGCTAAAAGTGGCACACGGTAAGATCTAGGCTCTACCAACGGCCGTATTACTTCACCTTCTAGCCCACTTCCAGGAATCCACTCTCTATACAACAAACCTTTGTTTCAGCACACAGACTCCCCTCTTCCTTGATCCTCAGGTACCTCCTTAAAAATTTTCCTCAAGCTTTGTAATGTAGGATCTGTAAATTGAGTCTGTCTCAACTCTACCTTCATGACCTTTCCTAGTTCCCTTCTACAGGAAGCCTAGTCCCTTCCAACAGATGTGCCTCATTGTCACTCTGGGTGCCACCATTCACGTCCATCCTCGCAGTAACTGTGTCCAAGGGAACATCAGTACCCACAAGCAGCTGTGGCTCACAATCAGACTTACTGCTACTAGATATCACAGCCACCATGCCAGTCGCAGCTTCAGGTATGAGGTATTTCTGGGTCTCTCTCAGACTACCGGAACTACATGCCTTTCTCCAAGCCTGACTGTGTGTCGTTGCATGTACACAAGGTACTGCATCATCAGAGTCATTCCTAGCAGGACAACTGCAGGAATTTCCTAGAACGCACCTACTTGCTTACTTCATCTTCCACCCTCCCAGTCAAGATGAAACCTAGCCAAAGGTATTTAGAATAGGGTCACTCACAACACTCTGGCTGGAGTGGAATGTCCCAAGTAAGTACTGTTCTGCTCTAACCACTACAAGCCTCACAATGGTTATATCAGAATCTGTGTTCCTCTTAACAATCACTTGTTTACCATCTACTAAGATAGGATATATATTTTGATGATAATCTGGCACACCCAGTTGTTTCTAAGCAACTTACCACTGGCAGTTTGTCATCCACACTTACTGCCTCCCTCACTTTCTGTTTCTAATCCTGCCTCAATGGACATTTGGCTGCTATGTGTCCTCTCTGGTTACACTTGAAAGATCTAATCCCTAACCATCCACTTGACTTAGTAGTTTCCCCATTTACTGGTGTACTCTATTGGACTGGTTTGACTACCCCCCATGTGTTCCCTCATGTCCATGTGCAAAACTGGGTATTCCTTTCTTCTGCAGTGATGCTCTACTTGCCAAGTACAGATCCCCTTTTCTCCCTAGCTCCTTTGTAGAGTTACATTCAAGGTCTTCTAACCAGACTCATGTAATCAGACAAAGTATGGCGGGCTTGTTCTCTCACCAAAAGTTCTGCCAGTCCCTCAAATGTGGTGAACTGACACCCACTCACCCATCGGTGAAAGTAAGTACTTAAGTCAACAATATAATCAAATACACGTTTCTATATGCCTCAGGTGTAAGTTTGAAACAGTCAAGCAAGTAACAATTCACTTTGTCTTAATTCAAACAATCTATATCATTTAACTTTGCTACAGCCTGAGCAGTTTACCATGGAGTAAGGGAGTCAGGAGTTGAAACCAGAGCTCACAGTCAAGATTATGTTGTCTACATACCCTCTCAAAAATATGAATAAAACTATCAAAGTCATCCCCATCCCTATACTAAGGAAAATGTTTACTGACCTTTACAGCTCCTGGGGTCCAATTGTTCCCTTCTCCATTCCCTTCATGACCCTCTCAAAGGGTGTGAAGCTCTATTTCATTGCGGCACTGTCTCTCATTGTCCTTGGCTTCTACACACATCAATATCTCTTCTGTCTCCAGCTGTTTAGTCAACAGTTCATATTGGCGCTGCTACTCAGTCTTCAAACATTGAGTCTCCATGTGCAGTCTTTTGTTGTCCTTGGTTTCTAAATGCTGAGCCTCTCTGCTGATTCCAGTTCAAGATGTTTGGTTTCCACTTCATGTTGACACAGTTTTTCTTCAGCCTACAGATGTTGGGTCTCCAGGCACAGTTTCTCCTCAGTCTCCAACCATTTGGCTTCCAGGTGCAGTCTTTCTAACTCCAGATGGATTCTCAGGTGCTCCAAAGAATAGGTGAACTGTCCTGTCTCAGCAGGCTGCATAACACCAACACCAAACTGGATATCCTCCAAATGGCTGGTCTGAGCTGTGGCTGTAACTAAGGCTGAAATCATTGCTTCCTTGGTCAGGTTGGCATGCACCCATCTTCTGGTTTCTCACTCCTTAGTCAATTAGATATTTGATAGCTTGCTAAAATCTTCTGCTGAGATCCTTGCCTGCTATGCTTGACTATCTAACTAAAAAATAAATAAAACTGTGCTGGATTGAAATTCTGAATGTTTATTTTGTGGCTGTCAAAAGTGCACACCTTAATGACAACTACTCACAGGGCACTGAAATCCAATTAAAAATCCCAATAAGCTGCCAAAACTTAAATGTGACATCCAGCTAATATCCAACAGGATTGCCAACAATAATGTGACATCCCGCACATAAAACCCGGGTCAGTAATTAAGAAGCCTCACTCTACACTTTCTTGGGAATTTATGATCCTACATATCCCTCCGAATAATTTGGATAAATCCCAGATAATTATACTTAGAAATATTTTCTTGTTAATGAAACTTTATATAGCTACAAATTGGTTGAATCCATCCCAAACTTCATGGGATAACTTTAAAGGTTTAGCGATAAAACATATTTTAGCTCACAAATTATTAATTAAGGATAATAGGAAAAACATAAATAATCCGAAAATATGGGAGAAAATGTTCAATATTCTGTTGGCTTAATGTTCCGAATCCACTTTAACCCCTGGACATATATGTTTAAATTTTTGTTCAGCATTAATTATTTAGTATATTGACAAATGATCTTTTAATATTCCTGTCAGAAGTTCGTATCTTTTTATATTGACCTTGTTTAATTGATGGAAGCATTCATGTATATAGTGTATATATTTTGTAGTATTGTTTTTATAAGTTTCATTTGGGCATTGTTTGTTTTCTTGGTTTTCTGTAATATTGTATGATAACTCAGAAAAAATAATAAAGATTGATTATGGAAAAAAAAGAAGCCTCAATCCTCATAAATGAGTTCAGTGTGGAAGCGTCACAGAAATCACCAGAGCACAGAACACTCAAGAGTAAAATTCCAGAATTTCCTTTAAGAGCACAACAGGAACACATTCTACTTTCCTGGGACTTGACTATCAACGTCTGTCCAGCCTAAATGTATCAAAAACTTCAGAGCAATGTGTTCCAGTGTAAGACCAATGACTCACACTCAAAATAAATTTAAATGTCACACACATTCAGACACTTGTGGGAAGCCTGACACAGATTTTCAGCTGTGCTCCCTCCCCAATACAAATGGTAAACACTGCCACCAGAGTCAAAGAGGTCTACACGCCCTTCAAAGGGCGATCATTTATTAAAAATGAAATGTGAAAATAAATGATAACTATGACCAGCAGCAACCAGGCATTCAATGAGACTTGGAGAGTATCAAACAGGTATAAACACTCCCTAATCTCTAAAGAACACAGTGATTGTCCAACCACTATGTAAAGTAATGAAAAATCATGTAATAAGTACAATGATTAAAAGAATGTAAATAAATAACTTTCAATAAACACCAGAATTCATTGACCAGAAATATAAAATTAATCCGGAGGATAGAAGTCCATCATTTTAGAAAAATTCTATCTAAATAACTAAACTTTCCTAACCTAACTAGAGAATATTAATCTAATCTAATCTAAAACATAACAGCAAGGCAAAGGAAGGCTTACAGTTTTTGGTGAGTACATTTTCCAGGTATTCTCTGCACAGCACTGTAACTAACTGCAACTCTCAACTAATTGCTGCTCTTCACAAACTGCACAGCAACTGACTTCAGCAGTCTGTTTTATATAAGCCAGGTTAACAGTCCTAACTGTCTTGTTTTAAAAAAATAACAGTCAGCTTTTTAAAAAATATATTTTTCATGTCAATCAGCTGTTCAAATAATCACCTAGCAGCCAGGAACATTCTAATGACATCACTTACAGACAGTTTGCATTTTAGAATCTCCCTCACAAACATGTGCAATTAGAAATGTATTGGTATACTGATAGATTATTTAAACATTTTCTATTAGCAGGGAGATACTCAAAATTTTAAAAACTTATTTACATTTTCACAATTAGATATGCTGGTATACAAGTTAATCTGAGAATATACACAAATCTCCTGCTAGACATGCTAACACAGATGACAGTGCTTTCATTTTCTTCATGGGGGTAGCAATGGGAGTGTCATGTGCCTCATTTATGCTAATGCAGTTTTAGTAGAATGGGAAAAGTGTGTTTTTTATTTTTAATTCTGAGATACAGCCCTTAATTTATGCTTATTTTAGATTTATAGATGATGTTTTAATTTTGTGGAAGGGATCTAGACATGAATTAACATCCTTTATTTCTTATTTAGAGACAACTAGCAATTTTTTTGAGCTTTACCCACCATTCTGATTATGGTCAAATCAATTATTTAGATGTAACCTTAGGGAAGGACAACATTTTAAAAAAGTTTACATCAACAATCTGTATAAAGATGACCTTTTCCAGCTCTTATTTGCATTTTGACAGCTGTAACCCATTTCAGCAAAAGATTGGATTGCCAAGGGTCAGATGGTTCAGCTGTTAAGATTTATTAGACAGAAATAAGTGTTGGAAAGGGAAATTCATTATTTGTGGGGTATGTTTAAAAATAAATGTTATCCCCAGGACCTTTTATTTTTGATCAAGAAAGAAGTGTTAAAAGATAGGATTACTAGGTTTGCACCATTATTGGAGTCAGAGCAGACAACTTTTATAGGGCCAAATAAGCATTATTTAGACAATCTGGGAATGAATGGCCTATCTTTTGTGGTTTTCTTTAACAATGAAATTTTCAAATATATTGAAATATTTAAAAATTTATGGAACTTTGTCATTCTGAATGATTTAAAGGATAGATTTGGTGGGTGCCCAGTAATTGTTTTTAGCAAAGACAGTTCTATAAAGAATTCGATAGAGAGTCAGCTGAGGTTTTTATTTACTGCAGGTTGTACCCAGAGTATGTGCATGTGTGGCAGTACAAACAATGTAGGTTTATACATGAAGGACCCTATCTCTTGGTCGAAGGTTATGACTGGAGTTTAACATATCCAGGTAAATATAATTGTGATACTTTCCACATTGTTTGCATCACCAGATGTAGTTCTTGTACTGCATTCTATTTAGGAAAAAACAACTGAAATTTAAGAGAACATATGAGGAAATATTTCTATGATATCAAAAGACAGTAAACTAACAGTATAGGCATTCAATAATTTGTAAGAATTTTAAGAAGTTTAAATTTTCTAATATATAGGGTTTTTAATGCCTAGAAGGGAGGAGATTCCGACAATTGTTTAGAATTGAAAGAATTGTTATGGCAGTTGAGGCGCTATGCTTACCAGTTTTGCGGATGTATACTATTGCATAACAATCTTGCGTGGTTCTTGCTGTGCCCTCTGTGATGCATGAGAAATAGATATAATCACTTGCATGTTGTAGCATTGCATTTAGAAACTGATGTAAGATTTTAGAAGCTGAGAACTGTGGCACTCCTAATATATCTGGAATGTACCTGCAATTACTATACATACTACTACACATATGTTTGTTTTCACTGGAATGAATATTCTCAATTTTCCTATGGCCTTTGGTGAGGGCAGCAAAGGTTGCATAGTTCCTCTAGTGTTTCCTTGTCCACCCTGTATCACTGTACATTTTCTTTATCATACAGTCCATGATAAGTCAAACGTGGTCTAAACACCCTTATATTTCTTGGCTAAGGTCTGGCAGCAGCACCTTGAAATAAAGCCTATTGAACATACAGGTTAATGATGGCAGCAGAAATGCCTAGAATTTTTAAGTACATTCCTGTCTGTAAATTAAAGAGTTTTGGATTTCAGGGCAAAAGAGAGGATTGAGTGTACACACTCAGTTTATATGAATAGCTCTGCTATATTTGATGGGTTAATTAGCATGTGATTTGTCTACTTATGCTTTCATTAGCCACTCGAGGCTCTGCAGTTAGCGCAGAACTGTTTAGTGAATACCAAATAGTGCCCTACCATGTGCACAGCTGCAGTAAGTGTAAGCATTTATGAATCCAGACTGGATTCTTTCTTCTATTTTTACTTTCTCTTAAAAGCCAAATCCTGTTGTAGCCTTTTTCTATTTTAAAATGACATGTCTAAACCACTTTTCAAATGCAGTGATACAAATGATAGTTACTTCCTTCAATAACCCTAGTTCTTCTTTCATTTAGACTTCAAAAGAGAGACCAAAAGACCTATTCAGATTCAGAATAGTTTATAAGCTTTATTTAAAATGGCTACAGTTTTAGGCACTTACAAGGTAGTTTCTGATTGTGAGGAACTTGTGAGTTTGTATGAAGGGATGTTTGCAATTACTTTGGCTGGCAATAAAGTTAGAGTATCTCAGTTTAGGTAGCCTAGAAAGACCTCTCTTTATATGATGAAAAGCAATTTAGCCCTTTGATTGTGTATCAAAGGTTTTCCTGGCATGGGAGTTGTTTATGAAGCAGCAGATTCTATTAATGATTGATTGAAGGGGTTTAGTCCTCCTTTTAGATGCAGCAGCTATCATAGGCAAACTATATTCTTACTGGGCAAGATTATGACCATTTGAATAGCTGATCTGGCTGGTAAACAGACGAGGTAGGATATTTCATTGGCCTAGAATAGAAGGAAGCTAATTTTAGTAGAGTTGAAAGTTTAGTTGCTGATGTAGTCAAATACAAATGTATTTCAATGATGATGTGGTCTGAACTGGGTGTTGTGATCATTAATATCTAGACTTTTTGGGAGATTTTGATAGTTTTGGTTGGGTTCCAAATAACATTTGGTTAGTTTTGTTGGGATCCAGTAGTCACTTCTTTGAACTGATCCAATTGTTAAGTGATAAAAAATCTGTTGAATTTGCACCTGCAGTAGTTGGAGTTTAGATATGGACATACAACTGACAGTGCCTTCTGCATATAACATAAATTGGAGCGGAGGAAGGTCCAGCAGACATTTTTGGATAAAAATAGAGTAAAGAAGTAAGGCAACAACTGAACCTTGAGAGACAATAGGTTAAAGTGTAGCTACTGTGGAAAAAGCAGTACTTAGCTGGCAATACAAGAGCTCAAGTTGAGGAATTCTAATACTCTTTTCAGATTTACTGACTGAGTAGGTTACAGTTGTCAGCTAGATCAAAGGCATGAGTGAAGTCATAGAATAGAGCACATATAAGGCTGGTCTTGTCAATGCTGAGAATTATTTCATCAGTAATAGTCAGAAGAGCAGTTGTGCTTCTGACAGAGCTGAAACAATATTGATTTTTTTGAAAACAGGAGAGATTGTTGAATGCAGGAAGACAGCTGCGTGTATATGACTTTCTCAAGGATTTTACTGAGAGTTGGGAGGATGGAGATAGGCCAAACATGAGATGGTTTGATGTATCTGAATTGTTTTGGGGAGTAGAGTAAACTAATGTGGTTTTCTAATGGTGGACATAATGTTGTTAGTGACGCAGAAGCTGTAAATATGATAAGAGTAGAGTGACTATGAATTCTGTGCAATGGTATAGTAATCAGGGTCAGACATTGTCAGACCATGTAGGGTTGTCCAGAGTAATTTGCTCTATAGGGATATTGATATGTTAACAGTAGTCTGCTTGAAGCAGAATGATAGGAGTTAATATGTCTGAGATGGTGGTGTGGGAGTATATGCTTGTATGTTGGGAGTGTTAATAAGTTACTGACTTCACTGAGAAAGGCAGAGGGAGAAAAGGGTGCTTACTTGTAATGAATAGATTCTTAATGGTGTTTTTGATGATATTTCATCTTGCAATAAGCTTGATCTCAATCCAAAATTGCCTTGTGTAATGTAGTACATGACATTGTGTTTGGTTAGAGTTAACTTTATGATGTTTACTGACTTTTTAGTGCTATTGTTTAGGAGGGCCAATAGTTTGCCTCTATCTTCTAATGAGTTTTGTCTCTATTTTTGCCAGATAGTATCACGCAGAATAAGACACCCTGTCTGTCTGTGTTTCAATGGGTAGTGACTAGTGGAATAAGTTTATTTTGTAGCAGTAGGAGATATTGTGTTAGGTTTTCAGAAGCTATGTTTGGATTTAAATCTTTCTGGGATTCTGCAGGGATAAGGAAAGAATTTGGGAATTGTTTGTTGTAATTTGAATCTGAATGTGACTTGTTTGGGGGATTAATTTAGAATATGATTATGAATCTTAAAAATAATAGGTTAGAGGTCACTGAAGACGGGAGGATAGATATTGCCATTGTTGAGCAGGATGGTTATTAGCAGGCTGAAAAGTTTGTAGTGATGTGACCTACTGTTGGGCCAAGTAGGTTTTAGGATACACTAAATTACATATAATTAATTTATAAATTCTGTGATGTCATTTTTTGCCAAGTCTAGGAGGTTTAGATGAAAGTCTTCTAGGATAGGCTTGATCTTATTTTTTGAAAGAGAGGAGAAGAGATACGATTATGGTTTAATGAGTGCTTGGAATTTGTGAAGCAAAGATTTGGGAAGTGAGGTATACAATGGCTATATAAAGTAATATAGTGTGATGCATATTTTCAGTATTAACCAGTTCAACTCAGAACCACACTTGCACACACAGATAAACATACGCACCCATGTGCCTTGCCAGGAATGTTGCTACAGATACCTGTACTGTTTACTCTGTTACATGTTCTGAATATTGTATCAGATTCAGTCTCAGAGATGTATATGAGAGAAAACACTATACCGGGTACCACACAATAACGTCTTTATTTAAACAAAGTAAAAAAGAGAGGTGAGCGCTTTCACAACCTTTGTTGCTTCATCAGACAAAGAATTAACTGTTCAACTGCTTGTTTTATATCACTCTCAGTCAAAAAAATTTTTTCCAATTAGTGACATCATACAACTTTTGAAAATTTAAAGGCATATATGACAAGAATATTGTAAAATACGCATATGAATATAAAATATATATACAAAAATGTAAAGTATGTTCATATTTATGCATATCTAATTTAAAACAGTTAAATAATCTCATTAAAAATGCATATATATAAAAAATGCATATAAATAAAAATGCATAGTATATTCATATTTATGCATATCTAATTTAAAACAATTAAATAATCTCATAAAAATGCATATATATAATATATATATAAAAAGAATGCATAATACAAAATATATAATATAAAAGAAATATATGTATATATATATATATTATATATATATTTTTATTTTATGCAAGAAATTAATTGTGTTGAAGGCGTCTAGCTTTAAGAAATGGAACGAGTGATGTACAACCATTTAAGCCTGGATATCTATCAGCATTGAGCTTGATAATCCATCTTTGTTCTCGGCTCTCTGTGAAATTTTCTATATCTCCTCCCCTCACATTTCTATGTATATGTTGTAAAACAAAGAACTTGAAAGAGTGTGAAGGGTCAGTGTTTAAAACATGTTGAGCAATGCATTCTTTTTATATATATATTATATATATGCATTTTTATGAGATTATTTAATTGTTTTAAATTAGATATGCATAAATATGAATATACTATGCATTTTTATTTATATGCATTTTTTATATATATATGCATTTTTAATGAGATTATTTAACTGTTTTAAATTAGATATGCATAAATATGAACATACTTTACATTTTTGTATATATATTTTATATTCATATGCGTATTTTACAATATTCTTGTCATATATGCCTTTAAATTTTCAAAAGTTGTATGATGTCACTAATTGGAAAAAAATTTTTTGACTGAAAGTGATATAAAACAAGCAGTTGAACAGTTAATTCTTTGTCTGATGAAGCAACGAAGGTTGCGAAAGCGCTCACCTCTCTTTTTTACTTTGTTTAAATAAAGACGTTATTGTGTGGTACCCGGTATAGTGTTTTCTCTCATATACTTCTCTTTTTTTATATACTGGGTTTTACCTGTATAGCCGTTTTGCTTTTCGTTTATCAGTCTCAGAGATCTCCTGATGTGCATACAGGATGGGAAATTAAATTATATAGTAATTTTCATAATTTTTCATCATGTTCTTTTTTATTGTTTTTTTTGTTTTTTTTTTTTTGTCTTTATTGTGCTCTCCTAGATCCTGTCATAATCTTCAGTGTGACTGCTCAAAACTGGGAACCATGTGTACATTTGGTTGGATCTATCTCTCTCTCTCTCTCTCTCTCTCTCTGTCAATCAGCATCATCTTTAGTCTGATATATTTGTATGTATGTATGTATGTTTATATACAGTGGATATAAAAAGTGTACACACCCCTGTTAAAATGCCATTTTTTTAATATAAAAAATGAAACCACAATAAATCATTTCAAAACTTTTCCCACCTTTAATGTGACCTATAACCTGTACAATTCAATTGAAAAACAAGCAATTCTGTTAGGGGAAAAAATGTAAAAAATAAAAAAAAACATACAATAAGCTGGATTGCATAAGTGTATACACTCTTAAACTAATACTTTGCAGAAGAACCTTTTGATTTAATTATGGCATTCAGTCTTCTTGAGTAGGAGTCTATCAGCATGGCACATCTTGACTTGGCATAATTTGCCCACTCTTCCTTGCAAAAGTGCTCCAAATCTGTCAGATTGTGAGTGAATCTCTTGTGCATAGCCCTCTTCAGGTCATCCCACAGATTTTCTATTGGATTTAGGTCTGGGCTCTGGCTGGGCCATTCCAAAACTTTAATTTTCTTCTTGTGAAGCCATTCTTTTGTTGATTTGGATGTTTGCTTGGGGTCATTGCCATGTTGAAAGTTGAAATTCTTCTTCATCTTCAGCTTTCTAGCAGATACCTGAAGATTTTGGACCAAAAATGACTGTCATTTGGAACTGTTCATAATTCCCTCCATCTTGACTAAAGCCCCAGTTCCAGCTGAAGAAAGGTTACTACCACCACCATGCTTCTCTGTGGGGATGGTGTTCTTTTGATGATGCGAAGTATTGTTTTTGCGCCAAACATACCTTTTGGAATTGTGGCCAAAAAGTTCAACCTTGGTCTCATCAGACCATAACACATTTTTCCATATGCTTTTTGGAGATGATGTATTGTTTTGCAAATTTTTGCTGGACCTGGATGTTTTTCTGTGCAAGAAAAGGCTTCCATCTTGCAACCCTACCCCATAGCCCAGACATATGCAGAATATGGGAGATTGTTGTTACATGTAGTACACAACCAATACTAGCCATAAATTCCTGCAGCTCCTTCAGTGTTGCTGTAGGTCTCTTGGCAGCCTCCCTGACCAGTTTTCATCTTGTGTTTTCATCAGTTTTGGAGGGACATCCAGTTCTTTGCAACATCACTTTTGTCCCATATTTTCTCCACTTTTTGATGACTGTCTTCACTGTGTTCCATGGAATATCCAATGCTGTGGAAATTTTGTTGTACTCTTTTTCTGAACAATACCTTTCAACAATGAGATCCATTTGATGCTTTGTAAGCTCTCTGTGCTTTTTGCTGTAGAAGGAAACTGAGTAAATGTCAGGAAAATCTTACTAGGACAGCTGAACTTTATTGTGGGTTAATCAGAGTCTCTTTAATTCATGGCAGATGTGTACCCAAGAAGACTGAATGCTGTAATTAAATCAAAAGGTGCTCCAACAAAGTATTAGTTTAAGAGTGTGCACACTTATGCAGCCAGCTTATTGTATGTTTTTTACTTTTTATATTTTTTCCCCTAACAGATTTGTTTGTTTTTTATTTGAATTGTACAGGTTATAGGTTACATTCAAGGTGGGAAAAGTTTTAAAATGATTTATTGTGTCTCAATTTTTTATATCCCAAATACCTGGCATTTTAACAGGGGTGTGTACACTTATTATAATTACTGTAGATATACATAATTTTATATATATATATATATATATATATATATATATATATATATATATATATAGCTATATAGCTATATATAGACATATATATATATATATATATATATATATATATATATAGAGAGAGAGAGAGAGAGAGAGAGAGATAGCTATATAGTATACAGTTCTTACCTCATTCCTACTGTAGTATACCTTTGGTAGTTCATATTTTCTATGCTGACCTCAGCTTACTACTACAATATCTAATTTAACTTATTGTCAAGACTCGGTAATCTCAGAAGTCATAACTATTACATGTTCATAAAAAAATGACCTCTGTACTCTCTCGTATTTATTATACAATTAGTGACTATGCAGAATAAACTTAGTCTACTCTACTGCTTCACCCACCATCCCTATCTTTTCTTGGTTTCCTACAGACTTCATTTAGCATATCTGACCCCAGCTACCCAAGGCTACGTGGGAAGAACTAAACGAGCCCACTGAGTCATCCCATGAAGTGCTCCCCAGCTCATAACTGACACATCAAAGAAAGTGGGGGATGCAGGAAGCAAATGAAGGGGCAGGGCTGAGAAGACTGGGTGGAGCTGCATTATGGCAGCTATATAACTGTTTGACTGTGATCAAACAGCAATGATCTTTATTTTTATGCAAGGACTGCCCCAGTACCCAGTACGTATAGCCACTTTCTTGACTATATATATATATATATATATATATATATATATATATATATACATATATATATATATAATTCCAATGTCCAGTTGTTATCAGATAAAAAATAACAGTAATAACAGTAATAATAATAATAATAATAATAATAATAATAATAATAATAATAATAATGGACACAGTTATATACCCCAGCTTCTTCTATGCAAACAAATGTAAGCTGTGGCGTGCCAGATCAATGAATGTGTAAGTATAAATAAAGGATACTAGATGTTCATAGGTTCAAAGGTAGGTACAAGGCTATCTGCCCAAAGGCATTTATAAGCCTAGCCGGAATGTGTTGGCTTTCGCCGCCCCCTTAGATTAGTTCCCTGTGCCACTGTCCAGCAGAGCCATTGAAGTGATCCCTGGGGTAAACTTTCTGTTTCCCATCCACTCGTCAAGGTTTCTCTTGAAGAGGGTTAGCGAGGAGCTCTGCCTAATGTAGATTGGAATCTTGTTCCAGAGCATGGGAAGTCTCTGGGACAGTAATCTATCCCTCCAGCACGTCCTATTTATTGTTGTGGTGAAGTGTAGATCCCTGGAGCGTGTGGCTAGAGGGCATATGGTTTTCTTTAGCTGGAGCATGTCCATCAATTCTGGGTTGGACATGGCCTTGTATGTCAGGCAGAGATCACCTCTGAGTAGGCGGTATGCAACCGAGTACAGCTGGAGTTTCTTCAGTCGAGCTGCATAGGGCATTTGCTTGAGGCCAGTTATCCTCTTGGTGAGGTACTTCTGTGGTCTTTCCAGTTGTTACAGGTGACTTGTAAGGTACAGCCCAAATGGGGCATTGTACTCTATGATGGGTCTGATGAGTGATGCATAGAGGAGCCCAATGACCTCTTTTGATCTGGATGCAAACCCTTTTGGAATTAGGTGGGCCACATAGAAGGATTTTCTAACCACTTTGGCAATGTGATTATCAAAGGAGAGGTTACTATCTACTTGGGTCCCCAGATCCCTTATTATGTCTTCCGTATTTATGGGGCTACCACCTATGTGGTAGTTTGTGGCTACTTTGTTTTTTCCAAAGGGGATGACTATGCACTTTTTGGCATTTAGCTTGAGGCCATGGTTTTGACACCAGGTATCTGTCTCAGTGAGACCCTTTTGGAGGATGTCTGTGTCAGCCGGAGAGTCAATTATAGCCCCTAGTTTGCAGTCGTCTGCGAACTTGGTCAGCCATAGTCATCCTGTGCTTGCCTGTACCTCTGAGAAGTATATGCCGAACAGGAGGGGTCCTAGGACTGAGCCCTGGGGAATGCCACTTGTAACCAGTTTAGAGCCAGACCTAGCTCCTGCAACTCTTACCATGTGGGTTCTGTCAGTGAGCCAGTTGGCAACTCATCTTGTGATGTAGGGGTTTATGTTCAGACTGGTGAGCTTGTCTATAATACCTGAGTGGGGAATGGTGTTGAAGGCATTTGCAAGGTCCAGGTAGGCTGTGTGGACCACCTTTCCCTTGTCTATAGCCTTGGTAACTGTCTCAAAGAAGTCTACCAGGTTTAGGATGCAGCTCATTCACAGATTGTTTCATGTCTATCAACTACAAGTACATTATTGACTACACACATTAGGTGCTCATTTCTGAAAAACTGAATGAATAAATAGAAAAGCAATGGCTTCAGTAAAGTATTTCTGCTTATTCTGTCAGATTCATACAGTGCAGCCCAGTGCAGTCCCGATATCACACTGATAACCTACCACTCACATAATTTTTTATACTGTGCACATCTCTGATGTTGAATTGTGATCAAATGAGTTAGTAAATAAATAAACAGGAATGTATTTTAGCTTGCAGTCAGATGCTTATAAAGTGATTCACTGCAACCCTACTCAGACATAAGCATTACTGTCAAACAATACAGTATATTTAATTAGTTTGCATTATATACACACATGCACCTACACTTATGCACTCATAGACACACATGTACAAACACTTCCACACACATACATGCACACTTACAGATGCACACGCAAACACAAAAATACACACATACATGCACAAGGAGATGCCCCCCAAATTACAGCAATTTTATTAATTCTGTACACATGTTTGATTATGATCAAATGAAAGAATAAATACAAACATAACCAGAGTGATAAATTTCAGTTATCAGATGTATGCAGTGAAACCCATTACAACTCTTACACACACAATGTGCCACCAGTTCCAGTCACTTTGTTTGCTCTATAAGTTCAGGATGATTGCTATCATATAAATAAATAAGTACATAAATAGCCTCAGTAATAAGTTTATCTTGCTGCTGGCAAATGCATAAGTTGCAGCCCATAGAAAATCCTCTAAGGGTACACACGTACTAATTCACAGACACACACACACATACACACACACACACACACACACACACACACACACACACACACACACACACACGTAAACAAAAAGATGCCCTTTAAATGCAGACACATTTTTTAAAGCCAGATGTTCCATGACCAAATGAATGAATAAATACATAAATAATGACTACAGTGACATATTTCAACTTGTTACTGTCAAACAATATAATACATCCCATCTATATGCATGGCATGCACAGATGACTGCCCATACACATTCACTCATATACACAGACATGTGCAAACTTACACACAAAACTGTCACAGAAACCAGCACTAAGGTAAATCATTGGAATACAAAGTAGCACACAAAAGATAAATTCCAGATGCAGACACGTTGAGTAAAATGCAGCAACAGCACAATTTATTTCTCACAAAAACACAAAGCTTTCAGGAAAGAAATCCCTTCTTCAGTGTATAGAACAATTAAAATCACAGCACTTTTAAAGCACTTCAATAAAACACAGTCCTATCAGAAGGATTCACTTGTAAACTTCAATTAAAGAATTAAAGGTGTAATCAGCTCCATGGTTACAGCACATTCATTTGTTTCCTCTTATGAACAGGTTTAATACTAACAGCTACATTCAAGCCTGGTCTGTGGTCTCCATCTTGCAGTGTAATCCATTCATATTCATGAAGCTCTAGATCATTATTCACATCTCCACTGCTTACATTTTTTTATATCATTTCTATTACTCTGAACTGAAATTTGTGTTCTATATCCCTTTCTGCTATATGCTTAGCCAATGCATTTGTGGCAACATTCCTCTTAATTTTTGATTTGTGTTCTGTGATTCTTTCCATCAGTTTCCTGCTACATTTTCCTATGTAAAATGCTGTACAGGCTGCACAGTTTGCTAAATACACAATGTTGCATGTATTACTTGTAGCATAGATATTAAACGCATATTTCCTTCCTGTCTTTGGATGTATAAATATACTATAAGTTTCAATATCTTTACAGCATATACAAGTATAACATGGGTATGTGCTGATTTTAGTATATTTACATGGTCCGTAGTTGTATTTAACATCCTTATAACATAAACGTGATTTTTTTATATGCAAAATATGTTTTTTCACTATTAATTTTCTTTATCTCTGGCATTGATGTTAAGAAATTCCAGTTTTTTTCTATTACATTTTTAACTGCATATTATTTCCTATTATATGTAGCAGTATATCTTACAATCTTTGGTCCTTCATTACTACGACTGTCCATATTACCATCATTCTTAGCATAAAAGTGTGGTTTAGCAGTATTTTCTTTCATATTTTGTACTTCACTCTGTATTTGTTGTAACATAGAAGTGCTATATTCCTGTTTCTTGAATTCAGTAATCATCTTAGACTGATCAAGAAATATTTCATCTTGTGTATTCAGATGGCTATTTCTCAAAAGTTGACTTTTTACTACACTTCTAAATCTGAGGAAGCGTACATAGTACGTGAAAGTGCTTATTCGAATAAAAATTGGATTTTGTTCATTATTTTGTGGTGGTTGTATCCAGTTTTATTCTACTACACTTCTAAATGTATGAAGGGCATGAATACTTGCTCTATGTACTGAGATTTGTCTGCATACATCAACTGGACATAAGCTGATTTAAGTATATTTTCTGCATTTTTTGTGGTTTTATAATTTGGACTGATTCCTCAGATCTAGCTCTGTTAAAACTGTCTTGCGTGTGTCTCTGAAGCTCTGCAGTAGTTGTTAGACTGCTTTGAAATTCCTTTAAGTGTTAATTAGCTTGGGGGGTTTCTGATAACATTAAAACCTGTGTTGGTTACATTTCTTGTAATCATTTTAAATCGAGTTGCTTGCTACTGAGATTTGTCTGCATACATCAACTGGACATAAGCTGATTTAAGTATATTTTCTGCATTTTTTGTGGTTTTATAATTTGGACTGATTCCTCAGATCTAGCTCTGTTGAAACTGTCTTCCCACCCTCCCTGTTCTTGATTGTAGTTTAAATTTGGTGGCTTTTGCAGTGCCCGCCCCACTGTAGATTTGATCTAGGACACTCCCCCAGTCCCATCTCTTTACCGCATTCTATCTAATAAACCCTTTCTGCACTTGCTTTTAGTCCTTTTTAATTTAATTACATTTTTTTCAAACTGTGTGTGGACTAATATTGCTACATACTCAAGTGTGCCAGCTTGCACTGCATGTGAATTGTTTTTACTACTCTTTTTGCTACTTTTCTGAAAAAAAAAAAAAATTCTGCTTTTACTGTATTTGTGTTTCTTCCTAACTTATTTTGCTTTTGCGTCATCTTAAAAGTACTCAGTTGTATTTATTACTTCTTGGTGCAACTCATTCTAAGCTTTTTAGTTTAAGCACTTGGGCTTCAGACCAGTTGTTTTACATTAAGAAGGTTTGTGGTTTGCACTATAGTGGCAGGACAGGTAGCTTACATCCTTCTAAGTTGGGAACTGCTGATTGAGGGCTCAGTGTCAGTTATTCTAAAAGTGTATTAATTCTGGTTTAAAAACTTGGGCTTCAGGCCAGTTATTTTACATTAAAAGGGTTCGTGGTCTGCACTCTTGTGGGAGGAGAGGCTGGACTCTGCCCTTCTGAGCTGGGAATTTCTGGTTAAAGGCTTATAGTGCCTGCATATTTGAACTGCTTCTTACTGAAATTGGTACACCTGTTTGCTGTAGCGTAGACTAGATCCAGGCCTGCTGAATCTAGCTTTGTTTGTATAACTTGAGCACTAATCCAGGCATTCTTCAAAGTATTCAATTGTATTTATTACTGCTTGGTAGTAACTTGATTAAAGTGCAGCTATCATTCTAAGTCTTTTGGATTAAGCACTTGGGCTTCAGACCAGTTGTTTTACATTAGGAAGGTTTGTGGCCTGCACTGTGGTAGCAGGACAGGTGGCTTACATCCTTCTAAGTTGGGAACTGCTGATTGAGGGCTCAGTGTCTGTTATTCTAAAAGTGTATTAGTACTGGTTTAAGCACTTGGGCTTCAGGCCAGTTATTTTACATTAAGAAGGTTCGTGGTCTGCACTCTTGTGGGAGCAGAGGCTGGACTCTGCCCTTCTGAGCTGGGAATTTCTGGTTAAAGGCTTAAAGTGCCTGCATATTTCAACTGTTTCTTACTGAAATTGGTACACCTTGTTTGCTGTAGCATAGACTAGATCTAGGCCTGCTGAATCTAGCTCTGTTTGTATGCGTGTTGTTTGTTTGCTTGTTATTTCTCTGAAACGCTAATACCACCTAAAACGCGGCTTTTCAGCACTTCTGTGGATCGCTAGTGATATCTGCATTGCTTACTGTACTCATTTCCTTGTTTCACTTAAAAAAAAGTTACTGTTTGTCGTTTTTGCATTTAAGTTACTTGTAACACATTGCATTTAAGTTACCTGGCACTTGCTCACTAAAGGCACTTGCTCACTAAAGCAATTATATAAGTCAGCACTAAAAAATTAAAAGCACTATATTCTCACAAAGTCCTCTCGAGTACCTTGTTCCCCATTGGCCCTTTTTTTTTCAGTTATAAAGGAATTCCCAATACTATTCTAGCATGTCCAAAGGTCAGTTGTCAATCTTCTCTCCGGTCCAGCTGGTGAATCTGGGAATCTTGAGGCAATGTTACAACTGCCTCATGTACACAGACAACCCTCTCCTCCTCCCAATAAATTCCAACACATGTGAGAGATGCATCCATATAGCCAAACTGGAGGCTAAGCTCTCTTAACTCAGTACTGGCGTAACAGGTCAGGAGGAGAAGGAAACCACACTCAGTACAATTCCAGTCTCACATAGACCTACCACGACAGCAGACCAAACACATAAACACACAAAAACATACTCAGAGGCTCTAAATAAAAATCTGCCTAAGCAGCAGAGACCTCCAAAGCAGACACCCAAGCAACCGCTACCCCAAAACAAAACACGTGCAACACATAGCTCACAAAGCCAGTGTGCCGAACAGTCAGAGCCCTTAAGGCTAAACAACACACCTGATACACTTGTAATAGGTGACTCTATCATCAGGCACACTGACGTCCCACTCACCAGGCTGAACAAGGAGAAGGTCACGGTGAGCTGCCTGTCGGGCGCTAGGATCCGCCACATAACACAAGCACTCAGGTCACTCCAAGGCAGGTACAAATATGACTCAGTAATTGTCCATGCTGGTGTGAATGACCTGAGACATACCTCCCTGGACTACATGAAAAGAGACATAGAGGAGATCTCTGAGCATGTGGCCCAGGCCGGTATGACCCTGACCTTGAGTAGCATCTTACCCTCACCAAGAATGATGCCACAATATGAAGACAAGATGATCAATTTCAACAATTGGCTTAATTATTGGTGTCATTCAAAGGGGATCCAATGCCTGTCAGCCTGGGATGACATGCTCGACAAGCCACGATGATTTGCTAGGGACGGCCTACACCTGTCACCCCTGGGCTTTTGGATATTGGCAAAGGCTCTTGCTACCCCCATAGTGCCTTTTTTAGGCAAGGCTCAAAAGACAAACCCACCTCCATAGGTATCACAAGGGATAAGAAACTAAGAGTAATGCTACTCAATGCCAGAAGTCTAAACCTCAAGATGCACACACTCGAAACTCTCCTTAGCATGGAGAAAATCGATATCTGTGCACTAACAGAAACCTGGTTCAAGGCTTCCGAGAGCACCTCAGCACTACCAGGTTATACCTCATACCATGCTTTTCGGCCCCAAAACTTGGACCGACCCACAAAAGGAGGGGGAGTATCAATATTCGTCAAAGATACCCACACCTCCAGGTTGGTGGCACAGCACGAAGCATTAGAGACTATCCATGTGCAACTAACAGTGGGTAAAACTGCCTTCCAGTTTATAGCCTGCTACAGACCACCCTCCCTAACCCAGGAACCCCACTCGGCCTTCATGAGAACACTGGAAAATATGAAGGTCTCTCCAAACACCATTATATTGGGCGACTTCAACTACCCAAACATAGACTGGGAGCATTACTCTAGCTCCAACACCCTAGCCCAAAGGTTCCTAGAATTTATAAACTCAAATGATATGGAACAACTTGTTACCACTCCCACAAGAGGGAAAACATACTGGACCTGATCATCACCAACATGGGGACTCTATGCTCCAGACCAGAAGTGTATCCCTCACTGGTAAGATCAGACCATAAACTAATCTCACTGGATGTTCACATCCCGACACCACCCCTGCCCAGAAAACCACAGTGAAAAACTTCTCTAAAGCAAATTTCACACTCCTCAAAACTGAGGTGGAATCCTTCAAAGCCCCGGGCCTGTGGAAAATACGGCCCAGACCGCAGAATCCTTTATAAACGCATTCTATGAACACCTTCAGGAATGCATGGATCATGTGATCCCAAATAAAACCAAGACCCAATCCTCCAAAGGCAGACGTCCTGTCTGGTGGACCCCAGCCATAAACAAGCTATACAATAGAAGGAGGAAGCTACTAAATGATAGAGCAAAATTCCAAAAAGGGAAGGCATCTCTGATCAGTATTAGCAAAAAACTACGGGCACTCATAAAATCGTCTAAGGCCAGCTTCGAGAGAAAAATTGCACAGGACACTAAGGATAATCACAAGGCTTTCTTTAGTTATGTTAGGAACCTGGGTGGTAATTCCCAGATATGCTCAGAATTAGTCCAAAATGACAAAAAATACACCGAACCCACAGACATTGCCAACATCCTAGCTGAGAGGTTCAGCGCAAACTCCCCCCCCACCAAAAGGGCAAATATCTATTCCAGCAGAGTGCTGCCCCCCTGACATCTCGGATGCTCAGGTAAGAGCCGCCCTCTCCAAAGCAAAAAACACAGCATCAATGGGACCAGACGGTGTCCCGGGCTGCGTCCTACATGAACTCCAAGAAGAGCTAAACCCAAACATAAAACTACTGTTCAATCTCAGCCTTACTACAGGATATGTACCCAAAGAGTGGTGTACAGCAACTGTGGTCCCTCTCCACAAAGGTGGTGCCTCAACGGATCCTGGAAACTATCGCCCCATAAGCCTGACTAGCTTGGTCTGCAAAGTTATGGAAAGGATAATCATGGACCTCATAAATAAAGATATTGGAGACCTACAGACACTGGATCCTACCCAGTTCGGCTTTGTTAAGGGCAGATCCTGCCTCTTAAACCTGGTTGATTTCTTTGAAACAGTCACCAAGGCCATTGACGAGGGGAAGGTGGTCCACACAGCCTACCTGGACCTCGCAAAAGCCTTCGATACAATACCCCACTTGGGCATTATAGATAAGCTCACCAGCTTAAATATAAACCCCTATGTCACTAGATGGGTTGCAAACTGGCTCAAGGAGAAAACCCACATGGTTAGAATTGCTGGAGCCATGTCAGACTCCAAACCAGTTACAAGTGGCGTCCCACAAGGCTCAGTCCTGGGACCTCTCTTGTTCAGTATATTTTTCTTGGAGGTACAGGCCAACACGGAAGGACTATGGCTGACCAAGTTCGCAGATGACTGCAAACTGGGCGCCATAATCGACTCCCCAGCCGACACAAGCATCCTCCAAAAGGGCCTCATAGAAACAGACAACTGGTGCCAGAGCCATGGCCTCAAGCTAAAAGCCAAAAAGTGTATAGTCATCCCCTTTGGCAAAAACAAAGTGCCCACAAATTACCACATAGGTGGTAATCCTTTAAGTACAGAAGAAGTAATTAGGGACCTGGGGACCCAAGTTGATAGCAATCTCTCATTTGACAACCACGTGGCCAAAGTGGTTAGAAAAACATTTTATATAGCCCACCTAATCATGAAGGGATTCACATCTAGATCAGGGGAGGTCATCGTGCCTCTTTACTCATCCCTCATCAGGCCCATAATTGAGTACAATGCCCCTTTTGGGATGTACCTTACCAGACACCTGCAGCAACTGGAAAGACCCCAAAAGTACCTCACCAAGAGGATCAAAGGGCTCAAACAGATGCCATATGCTGCCCGGTTAAAGAAACTCCAGCTCTACTCAGTGGCATACCACCTGTTCAGAGGCGATCTGTGCCTGACGTATAAAGCCATGTCCAACGCGGAATTAATGGACATGCTGCACCTCAGAAAATCCAAATCCTA